>NC_092230.1:38638098-38720598 GCF_036320965.1 Panulirus ornatus
GCGCGCACGTAGGTATTTCCAGGGTCTTCCTCAGGTCTTGTTCAATTCTTCTCCGGGTCTTCCCTACACCTTCCGCAGTTCCTCATTCAGGTCTTCCCCAGAGACCTTCCCCAAGTTGTCCACACCGCTTCCCCAGGTCTCCTGAAGTCTCCTTCAGTTCTTTTTCCTCTGTCCGTTCTTAGGTCTTCCCCAGGTCTTCCCCAGGTCTTTTCCAGATTCTGCTCGGGGTTCTTTCCCATTCTTTCCCAAGTCCTTTCTAGGTTTTCCCCAGGTACGTTTTAAACGCTAAGATATATATATATATATATATATATATATATATATATATATATATATATATATATATATATATATATATATATATAGAAAGTACCGTAATATGAATGGTTTATACAAAACCGGCTCTCGATAGCTACGATAAGGCCTTCAATACCAACTTTGGGTACCTTAAAACTTTGCCTTAAATAATTCAAACCAAATTTTAAGGCTTAAAGTGTTGTTGCTGTCTGCTCGTGAAAGACTATCGCACAAACACACAGACAGACACACTTGTAAACATTGAGAGGACGTTTGAAATTTGATAATTCTCAAAGCTGAAATGCATATTTGTATTTGATCAACAATTATCAATGATCTCACATCAGCATTATTGAGTAATCGGTCTAATCAAAACAAAACAGAAAATGTGATTGGATGCCAGCTTTTTGAAAATGTAGGAAATGAATGAATGATCCATGATATATATATATATATATATATATATATATATATATATATATATATATATATATATATATATATATATATATATGATGTGTCCATAGATGGTTAGGTTAGGTTAGATTAGGCTAGGTTAGGTTAGGTTAAGTTAGGTTAGTGTGGGTTGTGCTAGGTTAAGTTAGGTCAAGTTAAAATTTGTACCCATGACATCCATTTTGCATCCACGGATGAAAGAGTAATCAAGTGATGTGACCATCAAATATATATAAATACAAATTTTGTGTTTGTAAATGATTAAATGGTTCGGTCACATGAGTACCTGTCTTGTTTATAGTGAAACGTAATTTGCATAAAACCCACAATGCAATTACTAATTGCCATGAAATTTGTCAAATGAGTCACTGAGATAATTTGCATTTTTTGAATACATATTGATTAACCTGAAGCAACACACTATGATATATATAGAAATATCTTTTACGACAGAATTTGTATAGAAATCTATTACTGTTTATAGTATTCGACAATTTTTCGGTTATGTGTATATATATATATATATATATATATATATATATATATATATATATATATATATATATATATAGCGTTGATGGAATGGCCTTGATTAGGGCCTCAACTGTCTGTGCCGTCTCAGCTAACACTGAAAAATAATGATGGGAGAAGTTACTAGAATAAACTGAGGCACACTGAGATACGAGAGAACCACAGTGTTACACTTGTATCGGAAATGAATGAAGAAGCTCAAAGCTACGTTGGCACGGCCGTGGAGAAGGAATGGTAGACGACGCGATAATCCAGGAAGCATTTGGTCTGATGCGACTCCTGAAGGAAAGAGGAAGAAGATGAAGAAGTTCAGCAGGACGTCTTAGAATGAGATGGATGAAGGACATTACAGAGGCCCTCGCTGACGAGGAGATGGAAGACGGTGGAGGAAGGTGGAGAAAACAGAGACTAGCACAAAGACGAGGAGGGATGGAGGAGATTGATTAGGGCGGAGAGAGGCGTAGGAGGAGGCTGGTGCTGGTGCCAGACTAACGTGAGTGTACGTGGCATCGGATGAACCAAGGGAGACTATGATGGTATATCTGTTTACCTCAGGTGTGCGCCAGCTGATGTGTGCGTCAGCTTATATGTGCGTCAGCTGATGTGTGCCCCTGCTGATGTATATCTCAGCTGGTGTACACACCTACTCATATGTATACCCCAGCTGATGTACATATACTCCACCTGTTATCAGCCTGGCTAAGATTTTGTCATGTTTCTCACGTAGTTATCACAGATTATTCATTGTACAATTCATGAACAATGAGGCCTCACGTGGCATACTGTTCTTTGAATGCCCACCAACACGATGGAAAAAAAACAAACACAACAAGAAAAAAAAGATTATAATATACAGTGGAAAAAAAAGATATGTTGGTTTTCTTCTGAATATCACACGTCTCTCTCTCTCTCTCTCTCTCTCTCTCTCTCTCTCTCTCTCTCTCTCTCTCTCTCTCTCTCTCTCCCTCTCCTCTCCGTCTCTCTCCGTCTCTCTCTCCGTCCCAGGCCTGTGTACCCGGTTTCTAAATGATGAGACTTTGAATATACCTGACCTAATAAACATTTTATGACACTGTAACCTAAAGGAACCTGACCCCACCACCACCTCCTCCTCCTCCTGTCTCGTGGTTTTTTTTTTTTTTTCCTTTGAAGAAAATCGCAGCTTTCTCCCGTGTCCACTGCAGAGCCACAACTAACTGTCAACATCGATCAAGTATTCCAACACCCTTGGGACTTTCTGAACACCACTAAACCTCCTCCTAAAGGCACTGCGACTCCCTCTATCATGGCTTCCGAGACTGGGTGACTGAAGTGAAAAAAAAAAAGATGAAGATATATTTATATATTTAAACCACGCAAATCTGTCGGAGGTTGTGAGGATCTGTGTTGGTGGGGGAGAGAAAGGCAATTGCTCAGGTATCATTTGATCCTGTGTGTGTGTGTGTGTGTGTGTGTGTGACACAGTTCTGGGGTAGGAATGTGGAACAGACAGTATCGTATATCTGTTTCATTCATCGTTCCATTGTGTCTTTTGTTGTTTATTCATTTTTTTTTCACCAGTACGGAAGTGAATTTAAGGACGATGGGAGAATTCACTGATCGAAAGCGGGTGTGGTGTATTATTGAATTTTATTTTTGGTTATTGTATAAAATCACTTGATATCTTCGTGTTGTATTGATGTGTTTCTGTGTTGTATCTCTTGCCCAGTGTTTGGCACCGTTGTTTTGATGGTCTATCTGATAGTTTCATGTTTTCTACTCGTTGTTTTGCTGTTGTTCAATGTTATGCATGACTCATAAGTCTCTTGGATTACTCTCACTGCCTCTCACAGAGCTCTCCACTCTAACTCTCACTGCCTCTCACAAAGTTTTCCACTCTAACTCTCACTGCCTCTCACAGAGCTCTCCACTCTAACTCTCACTGCCTCTCACAAAGCTTCCCACTCTAACTCTCACCTTACCATCTTTGATCAAGTAAACTATGACCATACACAGATCTCGTCTATGTTCCTCTTTGCTTCGTTCTAATGTATCTATCTTGTCTTTTAGAATTTTCCTTTTTTTTTTTTTTTTAAATTTTTTTTTTTTTTTTAAAATTTCCCCCCAATTTTTTTCCTTTTCAAACAATCAGGAACTTTTTTATTCGATGGGATAGAAAGGGGTCTCCTTTTCCATGGTTTAATCACGAGACTTTTTCCACTGGTAATGTGGGAGAGGAGGGTACCCACATTCCCCCACTTCCTCTTTCCCCCAGGTGAAACCTGTCTCTCACCACCACCTTGTCTCTCTCTCTCTCTCTCTCTCTCCTCCCCCCCCTCCCCCCCCTCTTCTCTCCCCCCTCCTTCACCCCTCTCTTCCCCCCTCCCCCTCCTCTCCCCTCCCCCCTTCTTTCCCCCTCTCTCCCCTCCTCCCCTCCCCCCCCTCCTCTTTCTCTCTCCCCTCCTCCCTCCCCCCTCCCCTTCCTCCTCCCCCCCTCTCCCCTCTCTCCCTCTCTCTCCCCCTTCTCTCTCTCCACCCCTCTCTCTCTCTCCTCCCCCCTCTCTCCACCCTCCCCCCCTTTTCCTTCCTTCTTTTCTCCTCTCTTCTCCCTCTTCCCCCCCCTTTTTCCCTCACTCTTCTTTTTCCTCCCCTTTTCCTCCTCCTCTCCCTCTCCCCTTTTCCCTTCTCCTCCCTCTCTCCCCCCCCCTTTCTCCCCTCCCCCTCCCCTCTCCCCCCCCCCCTCACCTTTTCTCTCTCTCTTCTCCTCTTCCCCTCCTCCCCCCCCCCCCTCCTCTCTCTCCTTTCCCCTCACCTCCCCCTCCCCTCCCCCTTCCCCCCCTTTTTTCTTTTCCCCCCCCTCCCCCCCTTTTCTCTCCTCTCCCCTCTCTCCCCCCTTTCTCCTTTCTCCTCCCCCTCCCTCCTCCTTTCTCTTTCCTCTTTTTCTCTCTCTCTCTCCTTTCCCCTTTTTTTTCTCTTCTCCTTTTTTCTTCTTCCTCTCACCTTTCCCCCCCCTCCCCTTTTCCCCCCCTCCCCTCACCTTTTCCCCCTCTTCCCCCTTTCCCCCCCTCCCCTTTCCCTCCCCCCTTTTCCCCCCTTTTCCCTCCCCCCCCCCCTTTTCCCCCCCCTTCCCCCCTTTTCTCTTTCCCTCCCCCCCCCCTTTCCCCCCCTCCCCCCCCCTCCCCCCCCTTTCCCCCCCCTTTTCCCCCCCTTTTTTCCTTTTCCTCTCCCCCTCTTCCACCCTCTTTTTTTTTTCTCCCTTTTTCCCCCCCCTCCTCCTTTCTCCCCCCCTTTTTTCTTTTTTTTCTTTTTTTTTCCTCCCTTCCTTTTTTTTTCCTCCTTTTTCTTCTCCCCCCTTCCTCTCTCTCTCCCTTCTCTCTCCACACCTCGGGTCCTCCCATCTCCTCTCCTCCCCCCTCCTCCTCTCTCTCCTCCCTCACTCTCTCATCTCTCTCACTCTCCTCTCGTCTCTCACTCTTATCTCCCATCATCTCATCCTAAACTCCTCTCTCCTCTCTCTCTCTCTCTCCCTCCTCTCTCTCTCTCTCTCCTCTCTCTCTCTCCCGGAACAGCGGAAAGTGAGAGGAGTAAAGATGAAAGGAGCGCTTTGCCACTTTTCCTACACGCCCTGGGGTGGGGGGAACGAATCATATCGCTGAGGGGAGGTGAATGCAGGAGTGGGCGAGGTGGCTGGCTATTGAGGGCGTGATGTCTGGGTGGAGAGAGAGAGAGAGAGAGAGAGAGAGAGAGAGAGAGAGAGAGAGAGAGAGAGAGAGAGAGTGGTGTGTGCTGGCGGGAACACGACTGGATAAAAATGCTTCTTGAATTGTCAGCTGAGCGAGGGATGGTGATCAGGTAAACATGGTGGAAAAGGAAACGTCTATCCTATCTATCATCTATCTATCTATCTATCTATATATATATATATATATATATATATATATATATATATATATATATATATATATATATATACATTATATAATGTAGGTAAATGTGGGTGTAACTTGGGGGTTAATGAGTTTGTATTAAGTGACAGGTGAGCAAAGGCTACATCATTGTACATAACTGCTGCAGTACACACCTGTGACTCTCTCGATTTATAAATGGTAAGAGAAAGTTATGATTGAGACTCTGGTGTCGCCTGGAGTATTGCTGGCTAGGGAGGATCAATGTGGCATCCTTTAAAGCACTTGTGTAGAAAATAAGAATACCTGTAGAAACAGAGTGAATTATATAAGTGGCATTTATGGATATGGAGAAAGCGTATGTATAGAGGTGGAAAGAGTGCCATACGCCAGGATGCTATGGATGTATAAGGTTCTGTGGATATATCAAGTGTCTGGAAAGCTAGTCACTGTCGAAAGGAGAGCAAGTCATGTGTGCTTATAGGACAGGAGGAAGGTGAGTGGCTCCAGGTGAAGGTGAGTCTACACTGAGAATGTGTAATATGACTATAGCTATTTAATCTGCTCATGGATGGGGTGGTGAGGGAGGTGAATGCAAGAGTCTCTGAGCAAGGGGTGTGGTCTCACAATATGCTCGGGGTTGGGGAGAGCATGAAAAGTGAATCAGTTGCTGTTTGCAGATAGTTCTGACGGCAAACTCGAGAGAGTAACTCCACGACCTGGTGATAGAGCGAGGGAGAGTAGATGAAACGACAGATCTGGGAAGAGATGTAGACGAGAGTATGGTGATGAGGCGAGGGTAAGGGAACGAAGCTGGATGATCTGTGTGTGAATCCTAAACTGGAGAACTACGTGGAGGTGGAGTTTTATTGGATGATGGAATAGGACCTGAGGTAATGGCGCATCAAGGAACAGATGGAAGGGGTGGTCATTGAGGTCCTGGACGCATCACAGAACAGGTGGAAGGGGTAACCACTGCCTGTAAGAGCAAAGACCGGTATGGTAGAAGGTGTACTTGCCCACATAGTGTAGTGTGGATGCGAGTCTCTCTTGGGCCTTGACTGCAAAGGATACGGGGAGAGTTGGCCGTTTTCCAAGGGCAATGCCTGAGGGTTGTGTGTGGCATCAGGCAAGTCGATCCTGAAATAAACGACTTTGTGATAGAGGCACGTGAAAGTGAGCGACCTCGGATTAAGAAAGCTGACCAAAGCTTTCTTTAATGGTTCGGAGATTTGAAGAAGCTGGGATGTAGAGAGACTGGGGTGTAGAGAGACTGAAAAAGAGCTATTATTTCGGAAGTGAAGGGACCAAAATGGGAGGGGAAGAACGTGAAGGAGATCGAAGGATGATGTAGGGAAAAGCTCTGGGGTATCGGGATCTGAATATTCAGGAGGTTGAGGGTCATGCATTGGATAGAAAGGCTCGGAGCTCTGTGACATATGGAGGGCGACATGCTATCAGTGGGATAAGCCAGGCCCCATGAAGAGGCCAGGGTAAACTTGGCTGTGAATGACGGGCTGGGGTTTCGATGCATTGTAGATGACAATTACAGAGTTGATATGTACATATGAGGCCATCGTTCGTGTTTTCCTGACTCTACTTCTAGGCGAAGATGACTAGGCATAATCTATAAAACACACACACACACACACACACACACACACACACACATACACACACATAAATATGAAACATCGTCCTTCATACTCCTGTGTTCCTAGCCATATACAACAGCGACATCAATAAGAAGCAGAAGCAGCTATCCACAGGCAGTTGGTCGTAGGAATTCCCACCTTGTCAACATGATTGATCAGTCGATGGGTTTTGTGTGTCACTTTCTTGATTCCTTGAGACTGTAGCTTCTTTCACTCTCTTCCTCTTATCTTTTATTTCTTCCCCCTTTTCTTCGGCGTCCCATACCTCTGATATTTGTTTTATTCTCAGTGTCTTTGTCTTCATCATCTGCTTCGTTTTTCACTCTATTCTATTCTTCCTTTTTTTGATTTTGTACATCTTCTTTCTTCTCATTATTAAAACTCTTATTGGTCGCTCTGTCCCCCCCCCCCCCCCATCTCTATCACTCTCTCACTTTTCATACGTTTATCAGCATTTAGGACTCTGCACTAAGTCATCAGTACCTGGGGCTCCACACCTGGTCATCCGTACCTGAGGCTCCACACCAGGTCATCAATACATGGGGCTCCACACCAGGTCATCAGTACCTGGGGCTCCACACCTGGTCATCCGTACCTGAGGCTCCACACCAGGTCATCAATACATGGGGCTCCACACCAGGTCATCAATACATGGGCCTCCACACCAGGTCATCAGTATACCTGGACCTCCTCCACACCAGGTCACCAGTACCTGGGACCCCACACCAGGTCTTGAACTACCTGGGACCATCATGGGAAGTATGTACCAGTTCAACGGAAGCCTGATTTATATACTTATACCATGGAATTACCTTCGGCCATTCACATCTCACCTCCTCCTGCTCCTCCTCCTCCTCTTCAAAGAAGGAGAAACATATAAATCACAAAGGGGAAAAAAATTGTGGTAGATAAAAGCACCACGACAGAAGTGATAACAGCAAATCACTTTAATGGTTCCGTCAATGTGAAGGCCTTGTTCGAGGACAACCCACAGGAGGATGCCAGTCCCTTCCCTCCTACACGAGGACCATGGGGCAAGGAAGAAGGGGGAGGGGGGTGGGAAATGTTGTGGGTATTGGATACCACTTGCTGGCGCAAGGTATGTCATGTGCATGGCTTTTACTTTGGGGTTTGTTGGCGGGAAAAAAAGGGGTGGAGTTGGGGGTTTGTTTCCCCTGGGGTTATTTAGGCTCGTGTCAGGGTAAGGTGATTGTGAGGAATCAAAAAGAAAAAAAAAGAAGCTGATCTTATCTTTTATCTATCGTCTCTTATCTACTTAAGTTATCTTTAAGTCTTTGTCTCTCTACCTCCAACTATCTATCTGTGGACAACCTTAGCCATAGTGGATTACAGAATTTGTAGCCTTTGTATTAATCTATCCACTTATCTCTATTGGTCTATCCACGTATCTCGATCTATCCACTTATCTCTTCATTCATATACACACGTGTTACCGGACTTCATACTTCTATATACATTTATGTACACACACACACACACACACGCACTCATATATATATATATATATATATATATATATATATATATATATATATATATATATATATATATATATGTATATATATATATATATATCGTTGGGGACACATCATCCAGAGCTGTTAGCGTCGCACGTTCATGATTTCATGGATGATTTTCGACGATGTCAGCGGCGAGGTATTTCCCCCTCAGTCCGTCATGAGGTGGAGGGTGTGTGTGTGGAGTGGTGGAGTGGTGGAGGGGAGGGGAGGGGAGGGGGGGTTACTATGCTCTGCCTATTGACGAGAGTGCATCTGGACGTTGATTGGACGAGGGCGTCTCTCACTCGTCCAATGAGCGTCGGGGTCCCTGCCACCGGGTGCACATACCTGGCTGTGACACACACCTCACAGTACCAGTGTTGTACCTGTACTGATGACCCGGTCCACAGGTCATGATGGTGTGGGTGTGTGTGTGTGTGTGTGTGTGTCACAGGTGGAGGGAACGAGGAGAAGTGGGAGACCCAATTGGAGGTGGAAGGATGGAGTGAAAAAGATTTTGGGCGATCGGGGCCTGAACATGCAGCAGGGTGAAAGGCGTGCAAGGAAAACGAGTGAATTAGAACGATGTGGTATACCGGGGTCGACATGCTGTCAGTGGATTGAACCAGGGCATGTGAAGCGTCTGGGGTAAACCATGGAAAAGAGAGGCCTGGATGTGGATAGGAAGCTGTGGTTTCGGCACATTACACATGACTGCTCGAGACTGAGTGTGAACGAATGTGGCCTTTGTTTTTTTCCTGGCGCTACCTCGCTGATGCAGAAAACAGCGATTAAGTATAGTAAATAAAGATACATACATACATACATACATACATATATATATATATATATATATATATATATATATATATATATATATATATATATATATATATATATATATATCGGCGCTGCCTTATTGCGTGTTCTTAATGTCACATAACGAGTCAAAAAGTCACTACAGCGAGGTTGCATCATTGTCAAGTGGAGAAGAAAACGAGTCTAACCTCGTCAGAGAACTTCCCTTCCCCGGTGGAGTCCATCATTTCCCTGCTGCTGATTGGAGAGCAGTGCCTAGGAAATCTGTCAGAGAGCATTTGAAAAAGAGGAGTGCTTTGAGAGAGAGAGAGAGAGAGAGAGAGAGAGAGAGAGAGAGAGAGAGAGAGAGAGAGAGACTCTCTCAATGGCTTCTTTTTTTTTTTGTTTTTTTGAAACATAAATTATCTAGATATGTCGCTCGGGCGGTGATTAACCTCCTGCCTCCAGCGTTGAGAAGCGAGTGATAACACTAAACTCAGTGACCAGATCAGCATCAGTGTAATAGTCACCAGAATGGATGATAAAACATGTTCTGAACGTGATTAATATATATGTTATGAGTGTGATTAGTGTATATGTTTTGAGTGTGATTAATATATATGTTCTGAGCGTGATTAATATATATGTTCTGAGTGTGATTAATATATATGTTATGAGTGTGATTAATATATATGTTCTGAACGTGATTAATATATATGTTCTGAACGTGATTAATATATATGTTCTGAGTGTGATTAATATATATGTTATGAGTGTGATTAATATATATGTTCTGAACGTGATTAATATATATGTTCTGAGTGTGATTAATATATATGTTCTGAGTGCGATTAATATATATGTTCTGAACGTGATTAATATATATGTTCTGAACGTGATTAATATAAATGCTCTGAGCGTGATTAATCACAACCATGGGGGGAGGGGTGGGGGCTGTTAACCGAGAGTGAAAGGCTTTATTTTGGCCCTTACGTAGAGACGGCATACGTTCGAAAACATACTTGAGTGCAAGAATGACCTTACTGAACGTATTTATGTACTGTGATAGAGACGAATGGGTCAGTGTAAGTGATTGTAATGCAGTCCTTACTGACGAGCAGGTGTTGTGTGATGAGGAGTCCTTTGATTTAATCACTGATTATAATTAATCATTTTCAAATGATCATTAATGATACGTAAGAGGTTTTATGCAGACACTGATGGTCATCAGCTTTCTACAAGTAAGTATTAGGGGTAATTATATCCCATATGCATATATTAGTAGTAATTAAGACTTTCATTTATATTGATAATTGATGGTAATTAAGTTCTTATATGATAATTGATGGTAATTAACTTCTTATATGTAATCGTTGATGTTAAGAGTTTGTATATGTAAACATTGATAGTAAACATCAGCTTTTCATACGCAGTTAATGAGTGATGATAAACAAATTATGACTGTAAACATTGGTAGTAATTAATTACTTGTTTTTCATGTTCAAATTGCTGTTAACGACCAGGTAATTAAGAGAATGAAGCAAACATTGATAATTATCAAGATTTCCTACGTTTAACAATAATAAGAATCAACTTTTTTTAATCATAGTGTCAGATTATATATATATATATATATATATATATATATATATATATATATATATATATATATATATATATATATATAGATAGGTAGATAGATATATAACCTACATATCTACGACACTCGGAGGCATTTAATTAATTAACTGATGCTCTAATGTCTACTTTCATGCCGGTATAACGTGCTGGAGGACTCGTTAAGTGCACTTAAAAATGAAAAGTCATATAAGTACTTCTTAAGCACATGCTTATGTCTGAACGAGAGAAAGAAAACGTACGATGGATTATGTCAAATCATTATAATTAATCAAATAATGCTCTAATGAGTCTCAGTTGATTAACAGTTCAAGTTTGATATGGGATTCTGGCTCGGGGGAAGGGGGGGGGGGCGGACGGGACATAATAATGGTCAAAGCTTTACCTGGGATATATTCATTATGAATCCCATCCCAATTCTAATATTGGTAGCTTTTATGACATTTCACGGTCTTTGGGACTCGAGAGATCCCACGTGTGTATGACAGTCCACTCGTCCCGGGGACTTGGTCGAGTTCTGAAATACACTCGCCTGTAATGTGAGATATGTTTGATTCCTCTGTGGCTGTGTTCGTCAGGTGTATGTATTCCCTGTGTGGCGGGGTGGCGACGGCAATGGATGAAGGCAGCTAGTATGAATATGTACATGTGTATATATGTTTATGTCTGTGTATGTATATGTATGTATTAGTTGAAATGTGTATGTATGTATTTGTGCGTGTATGGGCGTTTATATATATATATATATATACATGTGTATGTGGGTGTGTTGGGCCATTCTTTAGTCTGTTTCCTTGCGCTACCTCATTAACGCGGGAGACATCGACAAAGTACGTAGAATGGACAAGCTGCTTAGACAGAAGAGACAAATATTCTACAAGTAAACTGACAGCTTAGATCTTGAGAGTAATTTGGTTGTTAAGAATACATTGGCACCATTGAGAATAGACGTACAATCAGCCAATCAGCGTCGAGTTTACCAAACAACCAACAGGAACGGATAGTTAACCGTCTTACGTGCCACATCTCACACACAAACACTCAACACGTGGTTCTCAAATCACATAACAATACACATATACGAAAAAAAAAAATATCCCATTTTCTTTCTCGTACGATTTTTCCCCCCCACAATATATTTTCATTACTGAGAAAAAAATCTTACATTTTTTTTGAACTTTCAGGTCAGGGGAAAAAATATATATGTAAAAAAGTTTTTTTTTTCTCCTGTAAGAGAGTTTACTGTAAACTCTCATATGAAACAAAAACATTGAAGGATTTTGTTCTTTGGTGAGTTGGTAACGTTGGAGGGCTTTGATGTGATGTTAGCTTCGAGCACCGGGTTGGTAATACTGTGTCCTGTGTTAAAGGTTATGTCTGCACACACACACACACACAGATATATATATATATATATATATATATATATATATATATATATATATATATATATATATATATATATATATATATATTTCCTGCTGAACTTTGTCTTTCGTCAACATTATCCTTCTCACCCCTTTCTATTCCCTTCAACCCATCTGACCCATTCCATCCCCATCACCCTCCTTCTCTAGCTCCTTAACATCCTTTCTAAATCCTTTCCATCACCTAAACCCTATTTTCAAGCTTACTTCACCCCCCCCCCCCCATTAACCTCTTCCCACACATGTATCATAACCTCCAACCTCTCTCCTCGCTACCTCAACCTCTTCCCTTAAACCCAACTCTGAAATTGATGCATTATGTTGCTAGAAATATGAAACACGAATACATAATGTTGGGTCGGCCATTTCTCATAGTACAGGGGGATAAGGACTCAGGCGTATATTCCGTTTTTAATGTCCTAATGTATATGCAAAGCAACGCCTCGCTGCATATGACAAGGGGAAAAAAACACAGCAGTGGTATGTTTCATAGCCAGAAAATATGATCCAGTAAACGAAAGACTTAATATTCACTCTTTCTAAAACTCTTAAGTGGGCGGGTCTTACTCACAACTGTATCAAAGGCGTGAGGTAAAACGATAAAACGAATACATGAAAGAGCATCAAAACTAATTCCTCTCTCTTAGAATTAGATGCTGGGGACGAAAGACTTAGGGATCTAACATCATATTTAATCTAAGGTGATGATGATATAGGTTATACAAATATTAATTATGAACTGAAAGGTGATGGGTTGCAGTACAAACGTGGGTAAAAGAAAAGAAAACGTCCTTCGAGCAGTTAAGTATCTAGAACATTAGAATGTTCTATGACCAGACGCTGTCAAGGCGAGGAGTACCAATGTCTTTCAATCAAGGTTGGACAGTTACCTTAACAGCATTATCATTGAACAACCTAATTTCAGAGTCAACATGATTTGTTTGTATCTAAACTTCACTTTCTTCTGTGTCTTCTCACCACACTGCCCAACTGCATATATCATATCATAGGAGAATGTGTTTTCCAATTCCACTTTCCTATAGAATTCCTAAATCAGTATACTCTTTCCAAAACGCATAGTACTACGCCTTCTTAATTATTTCCTTGATGTTTGACGTGCCGGAGGGAGAGGTGTATGTGAAGAAGCCTTCTGCTGTACTATCCTCTCTCCATCTATAGTGATAGGTGGGGAGGAGCCTTCCTCTTCACTGTCCTGTCTCCATCTATAGTTGCGAGTGGGGAGGAGCCTTTTGCTTTACTATGTAAACTGCGTCTATAATGGTGGATGGGGAGGAACCCTCTGTTTTACTGTCTTACTATCCTGTCTCCATCTTTAGTGGTGGGTGTCGGGGAAGAGCCTTCTGCTGTACTATCCTGTCTCCATCTATATAGCTTAGGAATGTAGCTTACCATTGCCTGACTCCATCATAATCATGATGGACCATCAGGGTACCCTAGACTTAATCCCTTCTTCCATCGTCCTCCATCCCCTTAACTCCCTCTTTATCCCCCTAACCCTACTCTACCCCTCCTGCGGTACCTTAAGCCTTCTACCCTCCCTCACCATGAGAGGTAGAAGGAAGGATGTGTAGTCAGTGGGAAGGACAAGCTGTCATGGCCATCGATTGTCGGGAATGGCTCCCTCGCTTCCATCAACTGGACGGCAGAGCGGGACTGACGACGTGTCTGTCTGTCTGTCTGCCTAGATGTGTGTGTTACTCTCTTTCAATGTCTGTTTCTTACAGTCTCTCTATCTGGTTCATGTTGTCTCTTTCCTAATCTATCTATCTCTATCTATCTATCTATCTATCTATCTATCTATCTATCTATCTATCTATCTATATATATATATATATATATATATATATATATATATATATATATATATATATATATATATATTATCCCTGGGGATAGGGGAGAAAGAATACTTCCCACGTATTCCCTGCGTGTCGTAGAAGGCGACTAAAAGGGGAGGGAGCGGGGGGCTGGAAATCCTCCCCTCTCGTTTTTTTTTGGTTTTCCAAAAGAAGGAACAGAGAATTGGGCCAGGTGAGGGTATTCCCTCAAGGCCCAGTCCTCTGTTCTTAACGCTACCTCGCTAATGCGGGAAATGGCGAATAGTTTGAAAGAAAGAAAAATATATATATATATTTATGTATATTTCTTTGTCAACCTCTTTTCACTTATGTAATCCATACGTGCAAACCATTTCAGCACACCCTCTTCAGCTCTCTCTCTCAACCATCCTCTTCTATATTACCACATCTCTCTCTTTACACTGTCACGTCCTACCTGACCAGCGCTCCTCACACAACATATTGTTCTCTTACATTCAAATTCACATACACTCGTCCTCCTCTTTACTTTCTCATCTACAGCCCACGCCTAGTATCCACACACCACCACCAGGACTACTTCATGAAATGCCCATCTCTACCCTCACAGATAATGACCTCTGTCTGTCCACAAACTCATCATGCCGTGGAGCTTAGCCTCCATAACCCTTTATTCAGCTTATGTGATTCCATTCGACGTCGTGTTCACTCCTAGGTATCTATAACATCACGTGTTCTTCAAGTTCTCATCGTCTATACTCACACTCCAACACACCTCTCTCTTTCCACTGTTAAACCTTATAACGTTGCTGTTATTCACATTTTCTCTCAATTCTTCGTTTACACACTTTCTTCAGACAACATCTTCTGTAGTTCCTCCTTCGTCTGGCACCAGCGTTAGGTCATCAGCAAACACCAACTGGCTCACTTCCCAGGCCGTAACCCAGCACACCGCCCGTGAAGAGACTGGAGACCTTCCCTTCTTTCCAAACACTGGCTTTCACCACCCAGTCATCTAAGACATTCAACAGTCCTCGGGAACACTCAGTCTATATCTTTTTCATCTCTCCTTTGCCTAATATCGACTTCCCCGGCTGGTGCCCGTCACTAATCACTTCCTCGTTTTCTCTTGTTCTCCTCAAACTAATCATATCCTCCATTTTGTTTTCGTATCTCTCCTGAAGCGCGCGCGCGCCGATAATCTTTTATTCCATTTCACATTATATAAATATCTTTGGCACACTGAGTAACATCAGCGCAACTAGAGCGATCTATCGCCCCGGTCATACATCCATTAAATCATTTCTAAAATTGATAACTACAGATATGCCAGAGATGTCAGCGTTGTTTCATAATATTTGAATCTCTTGCGACTTTCTCAATGTTTTCTGTTCTGTAATTTTCGTTGTCGAGTTTTCGTTTTGAATTCTCTCTGTATTGGACTTATCTATTTATCCATACCGTCCTTCTCCTACCTTGCTTCCTCTCGTCACCGCCAGAGGGCCGAGTGAGCCATGGGCTAAAGAAGAGAAAACGTAAACAAATGGTCCATCACAGGCTGGCAGCAGCTGTTCTGGTCACCTCACCGTCTCACGCTTCACTACAGCTCAAGAGTTTGTTGGACCTGGAATTCCCTACCACGAGAGGGCAGTATATATAGAGAGAGACAGGGAGGACCAATTAGCAATGCGGCCATTCACCTGACATCTGCGAATATGTCGATAATGTAACTTGGTTGCCAAAATCTTTCCAGCGAGTGAATCGCTGACGATTGGCAAAGGTTGTTATTCTTATATTGTGCTTTTTTTTTATATAATTAATTGATAACTTGTTTACAATATAATTTTGTGCCTGATGGAGTGTACCCTAGTACTAAAAGGGTCAGGTTTTGTTTACGTAAATCATGGCTATGTCTGTAAACAAGCGAGGATTCCCAGCCTGTGTTGATGACAGCAAACATCAATCAGCAAAGCCAACAAACACGATCCAGCGACCGATGTCGCTAGCGACGACTCGCCTCTCCCAGCGACCCATCGCTCTTAAGTTGGCAGGTATTTCTACATGAATGATCTAACTTGAGATCCTGGGCAACAGTTCGCTTCACATTTACATAAATGAAGTAATATGATGATGCCTTGTCTTATTTCTAGGATAATTCAAGCATATTACCATAGATAAAACACAGAAGACATCCCGTGTTCAGACAAAGGAGATGCTAGATATCAAAAGCTGTGGCAGCTTAAGTTCTTTGTCATTTCAACACCCTGGATTGCGCAAGACCTCTACCGCTTTGGTAGGTACCCTCTCACCTGGGCCAGATGGAAGCGTCATCACACATCGGTGATGTAATTAGCACTTCAAGTCATGTCTAAAGTCTCATGAATTAGTATGATCCACAATTTTCATTCCATTCGTGTAAGGAATGGCAGTCTGTGAGATTTTTGTGTGGGAGTTAGCGCGGTCTGAGTGAGCGAACTGACCAGGGTGTGCTGAAATGGTTTGGAGACTTGGAGAGGATGAGCGAGGGGAGGACGAGTGAGGGGTTAGAAGTAGAGGGAACAAGGAGCAGGGGCACCCGAAGAGATGGAAGGATGGGACGAAATAGGCTCTTGGGGTATCGGTGCCTGAGCATGCAAGAGGGTGAGAGACGTGCACGGGAATGTATGAATTGGATCACTGTGGTATATGGGTACCGAGGGAGGAGATGTGGACGGCGTGTTAGAAGTCCCCTGAGTGGGGAGGAAAAGGGGACTTACTTACGGCTGGGCCTTATCCTTTTTTGCGGACCATGTGGTTTTCGTCGTGGGAGAAGACCCATGGTCGAGAATGACTGGAGCCTCGTCCATCATGGCTGAGACCCGGCTTCCCCCCCTCCCCCCCTCCAGATTCATCCCACCTGCTTTGGTTGGATGGGGGAAGGAGGAAGGAGGGAGGGGGGAGGTGGGAGGGTGGGGTCGAAAGCGTGTCTGGCTGAGCCATTGGCGGAGATGATGGACTTCCTGGCTGGCGGTCGCCCGTGGAACTCCGCAGAGAGTCTCTCCTGATTAGCATATCGGACACCGGTGAGCCCTCGGGGCTACGGGTGAGGACGGAGGTGTCAGGATAGCAATGAAGGCGACTCGTGTACGGATGCCGACACTATCCAGTGTGGCGAGGGAGGGTTGCTCGTGGCCATGGGTCATCCTCTAGACCAAGGGTTCGAAGTCTGGTCGAAGGTCAGAAAGCCAAGATGTCAATAGATTTGGACCCCAGGGAGCACTGGAGCATAAAGCATCTAATAAGACATAAATGTATCAGAAATGATGGAAATCATCTTGAATTCTTTTTGATAACCGCCACTAGAAACAAAATAAACAAACATATCGTATGTCTGTTTTCCCCTCGACCTCCTGGCTAGGAGTGACGACACAGTGACGTCACAGCGGAGTCTCTCTCCCCCACCCCCCCACACACCACCCACTCCCCACCCACCCACCCACCGGTATAGACGCGAAACGTAAACAAAAGCCTGTCAGCTGCTGATGGCCGCGCCACACACCGGCTCGTCCTTCTGGCGTACTCTGGCCGGGAAACCCTCCACCTTCCAGGCCTTCCCCTGCGTCCAGGGAGGCTGGAAGCAACCTTAACGGTGATCTGTGAGGCAACGAAGCTCTCTCTCTCTCTCTCTCTCTCTCTCTCTCTCTCTCTCTCTCTCTCTCTCACGCGAGAGGCAAATTTTGTTGAGTCTGGGACAACCTGGATATTCCTGGACTCGAGCAAATAATTCTTTGCAAGTTGACGGGCGCGCGCGTGCGTGCACACACACACACACACACACACACACACACACACACACACACAGATTATATATTGTCACCCATATAATATATCCCACAGCACGTGGGGAAGACAACCTGTCCTTAATACTATATCAGTATATTTCCAATATAATTTCCTGTATATAAAAAGCCTGTGATAGCTTCATGACCAGCAGCCAGGCCCATGTGATAATGGTTTCTGTATTTCCTCGATAGGTTTCGTCAAGCTGGTTTCTATAAACTCAGTCACATTTGTATTATCTCAATAGGTTTCATCAAAATGGTTTCTTTCAATTCAGTAATATTACATTCAGAATTTTATTTTTTTTTTTTTCGTGCTTGGTCGCCGTTTCCCGCGTTGGCGAAGAGCGCCTGGAAGAGACGAAGATGTGATAAAAGTTAATATAATTTCGAGAAGGAAGAATGTAGATAGAATGAAGGAAGGAAGTGATGGAGGTTGGCGATGTGATGTATTATGAGCGCTTGTGAGGACATGATCTTGTTGCTGCCATGGAGGTCGAGAGAGAGAGAGAGAGAGAGAGAGAGAGAGAGAGAGAGAGAGAGAGAGAGGAGAAAACTTAATTTGCTGAACAAGTTAGATTATAATCCCGCGACATGCTGTTCCTAACGCCGCATTAAACTCTCTCTCTCTCTCTCTCTCTCTCTCTCTCTCTCTCTCTCTCTCTCTCTCTCTCTCTCTCTCTCTCTCTCTCTCCCCTTGCCAATTAAGTCGGTCGGGAATGAAGATCTCTGGATAGGGGGCGGGCCTCTGGTAGGACGTTGAACGGCGTTGGGATCGTCTTGCACCAGACGTGGTGTAGGAGGGAGGGAAGAGGCTTGGTGACTGGATCCTGCAGGAGGCGCGTGAGAATCCTACACTCTACAGGGAAAAGGATCCTGAGGAATTTTTTCCCCTCTACCCCTGTAGGGGAAGAGGAGGAGTTTTTTCCCTTCCATTCCTATTGGGAAAGATGAAGAGAGTTTCCTTCCACTCGTATAGGGAAAGATGAAGAGAGAGAGAGACTTTCCTTCCTCCTCTATAGGAAAGATGTAGAGATTCCCCCATCCCGATAGGGAAAGATGAAGAGACTTTCCCCCCTCCCCTCTCCCCCACAACCCCCCCCCCCCCCACACACACACATCCATAGGGGAAAAAATGGTAAGAGACTTTCCCTCCACCATCGCTATAGGGAAAGGATCCCAGGAGATTTCCCATCCTTACAGGTAAAGGATCTAAAGACGTTTCCCCCATCCCAGGAAGGGTGGGGAGGGGTGGGGGTAGGATCCCAGATACCTCACCCCACCCCACCCCACCCCACCAACCCCCACCTCCCCACATTATCTCTTAAGATAACTTATCTCCAATCCTCAGCGATGTAGAAGGTTCCTAAAGTCTTACAGAAAAAAAGAGAATGGTCACCCCCCTCTCCCCTGCCCGTCCGTCTCCCCCCCCCCCCACACCTCCCCACAGAAATTGAACAATGTCTCAAAGTCTCTCTACTGCCATCTCTCATCTCCCTGCAAGACGAGGCTTTGAAGTCTGCTTCTGAGAAGAAACAGAAAATTGAAATAAAGTCTCCCCATCTTACCCTGCAACTCTTCTCCTCCACCGAAAAAAAAAAAAGGATAAATACTCCATGTTACAACCCCATGAAGGCTCCCCAAGTCTCTTTCCTTTAAAGTCTCCCTCCTCTTCTTAGAGAGAGAGAGAGAGAGAGAGAGAGAGAGAGAGAGAGAGAGAGAGAGAGAGAGAGAGAGAGAGAGAGAGATAATGATCACCTGGGAGAGAGACAAAAAAGAGGGAGAGACATAAAAGAAATACTGATCTAAATTTCATTTTTCTTTTTTCTTTTTTTTTTTTGCCTCACACAACCGATGTTAACTTTCCTCTCTCTCTCTCGTCGACAAACGTACGAGATTTATTATTTTTAACATACAACCTTAAGATGGTGGCAGAGGCGTCCATTGTCCTGGTGCGTGTGTGTGTGTGTGTGTGTGTGTGTCTGTGTGTGTGTGTGTGTGTCTGTGTGTGTGTGTGTGTGTGTGTGTGACCATCATCGTCCAAACTATATACAAACTTCTTACTGGACTTGAGCTACGGTTAGTCTCGGCTATACTTGGGTATATCATGTTCATGACATATATAGAATGCTAGCAGTATAGATATAGCCAACTAGCAGACAACTCTCACATCCATTTCTCCCCCAGAACTGACTCCTGTATTCTGAAACATCTCGAAACCTTTTGAAAAGACAAAATATAACGAAATATCCTGTGTAGGGCATAAATGATATTTCTTTTCCCATCTATGACGATCTATAACATTATATTTTCATTAGTCTTTTCCCAGGAATATCTGTCTCAACGTCTAGTCAGTATCCACCCCGATATCTCACAAACTGTGCCGGTCGTGGTTATGACCCACATGCAAACACCATTCTTCTACATTATTCCACCCTTACATTCCTCACTCTGAGAGTGTGTTGAGTGAATATTATTCATAATCTTATTCTTTTTTGAACATTTATATACTTCCAGATGGTGATAGATATTTAGATATACTTTTATGATAAGAGATAAAGATACACGACGTCATAATAACTTAGATGTTTCCTTAGAAAGTGTTTTATGAACGGATTTGAGGATATTAGTTGATCCAGTCAGCAACATCCCACACTGGTCTGTACACACACACACACACACCTGTACACTGTCCTATTAACTCTTCTGTTCACGTACATGTACGTGTCTCGTACAGTACAGGCATGTATGACTCTCTCTCTCTCTGTCTCTCTCTCTCTCTCTCTCTCTCTCTCTCTCTCTCTCTCTCTCTCTCTCTCTCTCTCTCTCTCTTACAATGATTATTCTTGCGAGAATCAAGCCATCACATGCGAATGCCTTGTTTGTCGTCTTCAAACGCACTTGAGTCTTCCCCTCACACGCTTGCCTGCCCTTGGTCGACACTCATGACTTTCCCTTTCACCTGGGCTGACCCACCTGTGAGGAATAATCACAAGAGGAGAGGCTTCTTGCAGTCACAAGCAGGTAAAGTGCTTGCGGCATACGCCTGAAGCATAGGAAAATCGATAGGTATGAGTTCCTAACAGCGGCGGCTTGTGAAGGTGCAACATTTTCCCAAGCACCAGAGGGAGGGGGAGGTTTACCTCAATGTAGATCCTGATCAATGGGGCTCAGACTCAGACCTCCAGGGGGAGAAGAATATAATATTTTTTCAACTGAAAATAACAGGATTTTAGACACGAAAAAAAATATTTTGATGCAGCTTCGAGGGATTTCCCTAAGGCTGGAAAATCCCCTTCAATTTTTTGGATATCCTATTCCAAAAGTCACTTGGGTGCACAGAACTATCATTGTTTCCCCCCCGAGCTGGCTTGTATGTTGTTAGTCCCTTCAATACACGTGTGTGTGTGTGTGTGTGTGTGTGTGTGTGTGTGTGTGGGGAGGAGAATTTTCCCTTCTCTTTATTTCAGATTCCAGTATGGAAATAAACAGCCATAGAGGCATGTATATTTTCCCCTTCACAACCAACAGAAAGGAAGTGACACACACACACACACACACACACATATATATATATATATATATATATATATATATATATATATATATATATATATATATATATATATATATGAGAGCTGGTGTTGGTGTGTGGGGGATGCATAGTACGGTCAACTGGGGAGGTTGGGGGTTCGAGAACCTCAATAAGACAGACAACATCAATATTCAGGAGACACGTTAGCCATGACGCCGCTCTCCCTCAGGGACTGCTGAGCTGAGAGCATTATAGACAGCGGTGGAGGTATTAGCCTCCTCCCAGCAGCATGATGATCAGCCAGCCACCGTCACACACACACACACACACACACACACACACAAGGATTATGTCACAGACGCGAGTCTTTCTCGTATCATAAGACCAGCCGGTGACGTCTTTCTTAGGGGAACTACAACGTTGAAGGTGTAGTACTGTGAGGAGGGTTTCGTTCTACGATACCCTTCTACGCTCCTCACTCCTCACTCCTCCTCTTCCCTAACAACGCCCAGAGAGTCGGCCACGTCCATCAGGCAGGACCACAGATCAAGAGACGTGGCGCAAGAAATGCTCAGTGTGTACGTCTGTGTGGGATGAGTGCAGGATGACTGAGGAACGAGTTATTATTTTCTTCAGTGTTGGGAGGGAGAGCTGCCTGCTGCGCCGTGGGCAGGAGGAGGGCAGGGTGGGCAAGTATGCCTTCTGGAAATGCAGAGTCAGCAGTGTCTGTGACGCTGGAGAGAGAGAGAGAGAGAGAGAGAGAGAGAGAGAGAGAGAGAGAGAGAGAGAGAGAGAGAGAGAGAGATGCGTCTGGCGTCCGGGCCATGGACGACAAAGTGTACACCGTACATGACTGGGGCAATGCAGTACCAAAGTGTGGAGCTCGTCCGGTGCAGTGGCGCTCAAGACTGGCTCGGGAGGCCGGGCCAGGTCGAGCCACGGAATACGTCGTGGTTGTGTTTTGCCCGTGTCGGGGTGAGGGGGGAGGGAGGGGGTGGGTGGAGGGTGTTAGAAGAGGGGGGGGGGGTACGTACTTGGGGGGCCAAGGAAGCACAGGCTGTTGAAGTGTGAAGCAAAGACGGGGGGGAAGGGGGGAGGTGGGAGAGGGAAGTTCTTTACTTCGTGAGGGTGTGTGTGGGGTGTGGGTGTGGTGGCTGGCTATTGAGCAGTTTGGGCGGGAGAGGGAAGGAGAGGGGGGAAACCCCCCTCCCCCCACTGCTGGTGAAAAGAACGGAGCCTGGGAGAACAGTGAGGGCGAGATTGCCTCGTGTTTCCCCTGTGAAGGTTGTGAATGCCTGTGTCTGCCGGGTGTTGGCTGTGGTTCTCGCTGCCCCACATTGGTGGTGGTTTGCAGCCCCTGGCACGATTGCACTTAACAGGTTGGATGACCAAGGAAGGAGGGGGGGAGGGGGGGGGGGTCAGCAATTCAAGGAGGGGAGGATAAACTGTTTCTGGAGGATGCCACTGGGTCTCCCATCGGCCCACCTCCCCTTCCTCTCCCTCATGTCCAAACCTGGCGGCGACAAGTGTTCAAAGGGCGCCTGACCCTGTCCATAAGCCACCCCTCCTCTCCCATGTTGATGTTTATGGTGTGGGAGAGGGGGCGAGGAGCAGATGTGTAACAACACAGGGGGTCACGTGTGGCACTCATGATGGTGTGTAGCGGTCCCATATAGGGTGAGGGTGAGGGATATGGGGGAACAGCCAATCATCCAATCATGGGAAGTCACACAGGTTGAGTTCACGTCTGTGTGAGGTGGTGACGGTACAGACACACACACACAAACACAACAGTCGGGGAGGTAAACACCCTACCTTGAGTAAGCCAGTCCTCTGATTACACGATTTAGAATCATATGTTTACTGTCGCTTGAAGAGTGTCATGGTGTTGTAATGTGAAGGATTTGAACACTGTTTTTACGATGGTCTGTTGGAAATGACGGGAGGTGATGGTAGCAGGGATTAAAGAATGGAAAAAAGAAGGAAACACGATTGAATGGCCCAACCCACCCACATACACATGTATATACATACACGTCCACAGACGCACATATACATACCTATACATTTCAACGTATACATATATATACATACACAGACATATACATATATACACATGTACATAATTCATACTTGCTGCCTTTATTCATTCCCGTCGCCACCCCGCCACACTTGAAATGACAACCCTCCACTTTCCAACAATTAGAAACTCAGAGGGTTGGCAGTTTTGCCATGCGTCAAAGATGGAGATTTACCTTTATGCAAATATTGATGAAGTTGGAACACCATTCACGAACAGGGACAGTGAGTCTGGCAACAATGTCTCCATGAGAGAAGGAAGACATTAAGTATTATAACGAAATTTGTTATAACCGATAAATTTGCAGATTGGTGAGATAGATCTATGAATTTCATTAGCCATTTCGAACATGCGTTTCTTGGATGAGTTGCTTATTTGCTCTTATTTTTCATGGATATCAAAATCAGTTTTTGGAATGTATTGGTCGTTAGGCTGGTACAGACAGGGCCAGGCTTTCGAGCTGATGCGGGTACACGAACCTCTCCCCATTGAATCCAGTTACAGTTCTCTACAGACTTACTTTCATACACAACTTCTCACGAAAGAGAAACTTTCAATTATTCTGTTTTCTCTTCGTTGTGAAGTTCCTCGTCCAAACACCTTTCTATAGCTTCTATCTGTATGTAGCCATGCGTAGATGATCACTCCTCTTTTATATATTCTCCATATATGATATAGTTCTCCAAACCCTTCCATGATAGGTCAGGTGTTCCTTTTTTTTATGGATTTCTGGAGTAACACAAATTATATTACTTTCACTGATGTTGGTATTGGTGAACGCTACAGCATAGCAGTGCTTATCATGTGTGTGTGTGTGTACAGTGACATTGTCACTAAGTCTTCCGCCACTCGCTGTGACCGTTAACAACATAACTGCAGTCATTACCTAACTTGCTCATATTTGTAGTAACTACAAAGTTCCAATCATTCATTCATTAATTTCTCTCATGTCTTTCACTTTCTCTTCGTCTCCTGTGTCATTCTTTTCCTGTTGATCCTCCTGTGTAAACTGCAGGTGTTGTGTGTGTTCATCTTTCCTGATCCCAAGTTGATCAAGTATTTCGTCACTGTATGTCTGAAGAGTTCTCCCCAGCTCGCCAGTCTGTCATTCTTAAGTCGTCTTCTATTCTTTTCATGGGTCGTGACGTCATCGTATTTCATTCAGTCACTAACTACCAATCATTTTACTTTCACTTCCTCCATCTGTGTATCACAACTATTTGTTCTTTCATTTTCTCTTATGTCTAACGATCTCATTAGTTTACTCACTTTGTTCCCCTTCTACAAATCATTTTACTATCCTTTCTTTAACTTCTTTGGATCATACAAAGAGAAGTGATACCACTCCAGCCCCCTGTGGTACCCCATACACATCATCCCCTACCACTACATTCCCCTGTGGTACCCCATACACATCATCCCCTACCACTACATTCCCCTGTGGTACCCCATATGCAATCATCCCCTACCACCACAGTCCCCTGTGGTACCCCATACACATCATCCCCTACCACCACAGTCCCCTGTGGTACCCCATACACATCATCCCCTACCACCACAGTCCCCTGTGGTACCCCATACACATCATCCTCTACCACCACAGTCCCCTGTGGTACCCCATACACATCATCCTCTACCACCACAGTCCCCTGTGGTACCCCATACACATCATCCCCTACCACTACAGTCCCCTGTGGTACCCCATACACATCATCCCCTACCACTACAGTCCCCTGTGGTACCCCATACACATCATCCCCTACCACCACAGTCCCCTGTGGTACCTCATACACATCATCCCCTACCACCACAGTCCCCTGTGGTACCCCATACACATCATCCCCTACCACCACAGTCCCCTGTGGTACCCCATACACATCATCCCCTACCACCACAGTCCCCTGTGGTACCCCATACACATCATCCCCTACCACCACAGTCACCAACTCGGGACAGTCAATGTTTGTTTGTTTTGACTGCCTCGACCATCCAGTCATCCTATAGCTTGCTTTTATCATTGTGTGTTGACTAAGTCATCTCACTGAATCGTTTAGTTGAATAGTTCATCCATTGCCTTCGTAATGTTAACAGAAACACAAACATCGAGGGACCTTGAACATCCACTCAACATTCCTCATCTCTGGCAGGAATGTTGTTACCAGAGCAACAACGGATCTCTCTCAACCTCAACCCGCTCATGTAAACATACATTATACATTACCATTGTTGCCAGAGCAACAAGATATCTCTTTAGATCTCTGCTGGTCATGTAAGCATACATTATACAATAGTATTGTTACCAGAGCAACAGAGGGTCTCTTTTACATCTCTCACGGTCATGTAAACATACATAATACATTAGCATTGTTACCAGAGCAACAAGATATCTCTTTCTGGTCATGTAAACATACATAATACATTAGCATTGTTACCAGAGCAACAAGATATCTCTCCCGGTCATGTGAACACATCGCACAGATTACCACTGATGGAAGTCCGCGTGTTGGATCTGGCTGGACACTGAGTCTGTAAAAGCCAACACCACTGTATGTGTGTGTGTGTGTGTGTGTGTGTGTGTGTGTGTGTGTGTGTGTGTGGGAGGGGGGGGGCTACCTTTACAACGGTCTTACATAACTTGGGTAAAGTCTTATAGATTCCTCCCCCTCACCACCTCCTCCTCCTCCTCCCCCAAGTGTCCGAGTGTGTGTGTCTCCCCCCACCCCTATCTTACCTCCCCCACCGTGACCTCCCCACACCACCCTGCATCGCCATTAATCTCCCAGAACGGCTTTTTTCTTAGGGAGAAGGTTGCCCAACCCCGTGTATGGTAGGGAGAACACTCACTCTCTCTTTCTCTGTCTCACTTTCTCTCTCTCTCTCTCTCTCTCTCTCTCTCTCTCTCTCTCTCTCTCTCTCTCTCATCACCGGTGCATTTGTGTATGTGTGTGTGTGTGCGAGACTACACACACACACACACACACACACAACAGACTGTTTCCCGTCCTACCAAACTGTTGACCAAACTTCCAAACAGTCAGTAGCCATACGAACAGTTCGTCAAACAGTTTCTCGGCCTAGCTCACTGCTAGATAGACTGTTAGACTAGCAAGCTCTTAACTGCTGTTATGTACAGAAGAGAATGACAGTCTACTTGAACGAGTGTACCAGTCTCCAGAACCAGTCTGGTGGTCGCCCCAGTCTCTCAGGCAGACTGGAAGGAGAACGTATCAGGAGTGCATATCCTCAGCCAGTCAGTGCCCCGCTCCTCGACATATTTACGACATTCCTTCATATGTTGAAGGAGCTTGGGTGGGGAGGGGGGTCCATTATGGTATTAACTCTGGCGTCCAGCCGGGCGAGAGAGAGAGAGAGAGAGAGAGAGAGAGAGAGAGAGAGAGAGAGAGAGAGAGAGAGAGAGAGATGGGTCAACCCATCCCTCGTCAACAAATATGGTGTCCTTCGGTCGTCCCTCTTGTGAATGAGACTTTACCTTAGACTTTACCAGCGAGAAAGAGAGATACATTTCTTGCGCGTTTCCTTATCTACACCAGATGTTGGACATATGTATTAAGGATATCGATGAAGCGAGAGAGAGAGAGAGAGAGAGAGAGAGAGAGAGAGAGAGAGAGAGAGAGAGAGAGAGAGAGAGAGAGAGAGAGAGAGAGAGAGGCAGAAAATGACCAAGGGAGGCGAGCGTTGGTAGCAACTGGTCGACTGAACCACTTCGAGACGAGGATTGTAGTAAGTTGGAGGAGCGAGGTGCGCTTCAGCTGGCTAGGAAAACATGTCACCCTAGAGTCGTAGTATAAGTTAGAGAAGTTATGACGCAAAATAGGTTTAGATTAGATAAGGATAAGTTGTAGGGTTGCCCTGGTATCATTCTGACACAGAATAGGTTTAGATTAGATAAAGGGACAAGTTATAAGGTTGCTCTTGTATCCTTCTGACCAGAGATGCTCCAGTACGACATGAGGACCAGGACGTCTGCGCTACACAAGAGTACCAAAATGGAAAGATACGCGCAGGGTAAGGTTGACGCCATTGTCTTGAGCACTTGGAGGGAGACGACAGATCAGAGGATGTCATTGGCAGATGCAGACGTCTTTAGTAAGCTCAGGGACAGATGTAGAGGAGTCTAGTGACATCACGATAACCACCCAGATACAATGTAGAGTCTAGCAGTTTGAGTAGCATGGCGGGTAGAGCCAAGTTAGATTATCTCTCTCTCGGTATGAGGTGAGGATGTTATGTTCTATATCAACCTCTGGGACCATTCTAGTTGTGGTAGAAGCCTGTGTGATAGGGACGACCTTCATCTGGGCAGAGAAAATGGGGAAGCCGACCTTTTTTTGGCAGAATTCGAGACGAGATGATGAGAGATATTATCGTTGATAAAGATTGAAGTAGTTAAGTTAGGATCTTAATATAGGAGGAAATGGTCAAGTGGCCTAGCCTAGCCTAGCTTAGCCTAGCCTGGCCTAACCTGGCGGGGAGGGGCAAGCCGGGTCATACACGGGTCACTGACCGGGTCAAGATCGACGGGATTTCTCATCCTTCCACACCTCAGGTCATGCGACCTCAGCTGGCAGACTGGGTCAGCCTGGGGGTCATTGACCAGGCCCAGGTAGATGGGGTTTCCACCCCCTCCCTCCCCCCCCCTCTTCACATTGCACTCGCCCGCGCTACTTATGATTTGATGCTGTTAACTGGATCCGAACGATTGATTCCAACGACCTTAATTGATGGCAAAGGAAAAGCAGCTTACTGGACGTTAGAACGGGTTGAATGACCTTGTTACGTTCTGACGGGGGGAGATCCCCCCCCCCCAAGTATTGCTGTGCTTGCAGAAACATGGGTGACCACAGAGTACAGATATTGGCTCACTGGGGTTACAATATGTGGCTAAAACTGTTTGTCAAAAAACCGTTTGAACAAGGCAGGGGGAAGTGTATTATATTACACACACACACACACACACACACACACATATATATATATATATATATATATATATATATATATATATATATATATATATATATATATATATATATATATATATATTATCCCTGGGGATAGGGGATTAAGAATACTTTCACGTATTCCCTGCGTGTCGTAGAAGGCGACTAAAAGGGGAGGGAGCGAGGGGCTGGAAATCCTCCCCTCTCGTTTTTTTTTTAATTTTCCAAAAGAAGGAACAGAGGGGGCCAGGTGAGGATATTCCAAAAAAGGCCTAGTCCTCTGTTCTTAACACTACCTCGCTAACGCGGGAAATGGCGAATGGTTTAAAAGAAAAGAAATCCTCCCCTCTCATTTTTTTTTTTTTTTTTTTTTGATTTTCCAAAAGAAGGAACAGAGGGGGCCAGGTGAGAATATTCCCTCAAAGGCCCAGTCCTCTGTTCTTAACACTACCTCGCTAACGCGGGAAATGGCGAATAGTATGAAAGAAGAAAAGATATATATATATATATATATATATATATATATATATATATATATATATATATATATATATATATATATATATATATATATATATATATCTGAAAAGATGGCCAGAGTGTAGTGGAGTGTGGCAGAGTAGAGTAAGGTAGTACGTATAAATATTCCATTTCATTGTCTCCTGCATGATTCCCTGCTCTCTGTACTTCACCAGTGTGTGCACTGTCTTTCAGTCGTTGTTCCTGCTGGTTGTTGCTGTTGTTGAGAGAGAGAGAGAGAGAGAGAGAGAGAGAGAGAGAGAGAGAGAGAGAGAGAGAGAGAGAGAGAGCCACCCTTCTGTTCTATCCTGACCTCACCTGTCTGAACACCTGTGCAGAAACTTGCAGATAACAGTCCATGTGGCATCTGTTACTCCTAAATATACCTCCCTCAACCCACTGTCTGTCTCACACACACACACACACACACACGCTCACAATCTCTTCCACCGAACCTCTCACAATGCACAGTTTCTCCTCCTTCCTCCGGGGGATCGAACTGGGAGCTGGTCAAGACAAAGAGCTGGTGGCTTTGATCACAATCGTAAACCTTCGGAAAAGATGTGGTCCTCAGGATGAAAAAAAAAAGAAAAGAAAAGAAAGAGAAAAAAACGGGAAGAGGGAGGAGGAGGAGGGACTTCCGGATATATTTTTTTCCTTCCTTGGTGCCAACTAGATGGTGTCTCCTCAGCAGTTTCCTCTTCTTAACAAATGTCCTTCAGCGCCACCAGGTTTGGAGCTTACTAATAACGAGAAAATCTGGACGTGAAAAATATTCTATTTCCTTTACAAATTGTCTCCCCAAACCCTGTAATTCTGATGACGCTTCAGTGAACTTGTATGATGAATCTATTTCCAATAAAGTCTAGTTTTAGTGTATATACAAAATGCTTTTATCTTTATTTCAGTAGATTTATGGAGGTGAAGTATTTTGTAGTTGAAGCATTTCAATAAAATGTCTTCAAACGCCGAAGCTAGATAAGGGTTTGGATAGTAATTCGTTAAACATTTCTGTAATAATGAAATTTTAGATTCTGTGAAGAAACAGTCGACTCTTCTGTGTTCATTAAGGAAACTTGAATCGAGGCTTGGCTGTGAGATGGCGCATCTCGAAGATATAAAGATAGAAGGAATGAATGAATGAAGAAGGAACAAAAAATGATAGAACGAATGAAGAAAGGATGAATGAGACGGTAGGAAACGTGGAAGAGATTGGAATGGGATTTCGAAGGTCTGGTTCACAATATATTAATATGAACCCATAAGGATTCACAACCTATTAATTTGAACCTATCAAGGACTCATATCCTTCAAATGTGAACCTCTCAAGGATTCACATCCTTCGAAGGTGAACTCTTTAAAGGTTCATATCCTTCGAATTTGAACCTCTCAAGGATTCACATCCTTCGAATGTAAACCTCTCGAGGAAATGCCATCTTTCGAATCTCTGAAACTCTTCAGGAGTTCAAACCTACGAAATTGAGCCTCTTAGGGGATCCTAGAACTTTTTAAGCCTAACCAATTAAGGTTCGACACATAATCAGATTACCGAGTCCTGCAGGAACTCCTCCTCCTCCTCCTCTTCGTCCTCAATCTCCTCCGACCGTCATAATTTCGTCCTGGGTCATGAGAGAGCTGTCGCAGGTGCCTCTCTCCATTGCTCACAAAAACAACAAAAAAGAATTGATACTTTAATATACAAAAAAATGATATAGATCACATTAATGAAGTGAAATGGATAAAGCAGAAATAAAGGTGAAAAATATATTCAGGATAAGTGCCAAGACCCAATGAAATTATGTGGAGAAGGGGAGAAAATGACGCCAAGACAAAGGTATGCGACAGATAGAAAGGCATCCGACTGTTTCTTTAGTCCCCCATCGACATATAGAAAACGCGTCAAGATTTGTTTTCGTCGTGGATGACTTCCAAACCTTTATAAAATGGGACGACGGGTTTGATAAGATCCTTAGTTTTCTTAAGGTATGTGAACAGACGAGAGAGAGAGAGAGAGAGAGAGAGAGAGAGAGAGAGAGAGAGAGAGAGAGAGAGAAACATGGCCGGAGAAAAAGAGTGAAATTAATAGCAAATGTAGAATGTCTCTTCAGACAAGAGGACCTTTCTTGCGCTATGTTTTGTTACCTTCCCACAAAACCACGTTTCAAATAACCCCCCCCTCTCTCTCTCTCTCTCTCTCTCTCCCTCTCTCTCTCTCTCTCTCTCTCTCTCTCTCTCTCTCTCTCTCTCTCTCTCTCTCTCTCTCTCGTACCAACTTACCCAAGTATATATGTATAAGGCACAGGCCATTACTCTCTCTCTCTCTCTCTCTCTCTCTCTCTCTCTCTCTCTCTCTCTCTCTCTCTCTCTCTCTGTCTCAGCTGCGAGCGAGGAGTAAAGGAGGAAGAAGAAGAAGGAGAAGAAGAAAGATCCTCGAAGAAAGATCCTCAGTGCAAGAGAGACTCGCCCGGGGATCGATGATGTCAGCTTGGGTCTCCACGGTCGAGGTCCGCCTCCCATGTACGAGTCTGGATGTCCCTCCTCCAGGGATGTCCTCCTCCAGTGACGTCCTCCTCCAGTGATGTCCTCCTCCAGGGATGTCCTCCTCCAGTGATGTCCTCCTCCAGTGACGTCCTCCTCCAGGGATATCCTCCTCCAGTGACGTCCTTCTCCAGTGACGTCGTCTTCCAGTGATGTCCTCCTGTAGTTACGTCCTCCCTCCGTGATGTCTCGCTAAAGTGAAGTCCTCCTCCAGTGACGTCGTTTTCCAGTGATGTCCCTCTCCAGTGATGTCCTCCTGTGGTTACGTCCTTCCTTCATGGTGTCTCGCTGTAGTTATGTCCTCCTCCAGTGACGTCCTCCTCCAGTGACGTCCTCCTTCAGTGATGTCCTCCTCCAGTGACGTCCCCCTTCAGGGACATCCTCCCTTAATATCCCCTATAGGAAAATTACTCTCAAAATATTCCCCAAGAAAAAGGCCACTCAGGTCCTTTAGTCTGCCTTTTTAAAAGGTTTCTAAGTCTTCCCCTTGTCTCCCACTGGGTAAAAGTCTTCTTTATCTCTCCTTCAGAAAAGTCGGCATAGTCTCTCACTGGAAAAGTCTCCTAGACCTTCCCCGATAGAGATCACAGGTCTTTCACCATCAGAGAGAGAGAGAGAGAGAGAGAGAGAGAGAGAGAGAGAGAGACTGGTTTATCCACCGTTTGATTTAAGCATCAGGTCCCTCATCACCATTAGAAGAAAGTAACAAGTGGTCTCTCACCATTAGAAAGAGACAATTGCTCTCTCATCATTAGAGAGAGAGACAGCTGGTATTTCATCACCATTAGAAAGAGACAAGTAGTCTCCAACACTAGAAAGAGACATGTCTCTCATCATTGAAAAGAGACAACATGTCTCACCATTACAAAGAGACAAATGGTCTCTCACCATCAGAAAGAGACAGCTCGCCTCTGGTCACTAGAAAGAGGAGATAAAGTGTACGAAAAAGTTCGTGAATATTTTCTTTTTCTTTGTTTATCTATCTCTGACTGATCGCCCTGCCCGTCCTTCCTTCATTTACAGACCAAACACATTTGTCTTACGCATTTACAATCACTACGTCGTTCATTTACAAAACCAAAATCCTTTTATTCTATTTTCAACTGTGCCGTTCCCTCCCCCATGTAAAAAGAAGTACTTTCCCTAATTTACAAGCCAAATTTACATCTATTGTCTACCAGCTATATTGGTCTATATTCATTCATTTATAGCCGAGACTGGTTCTACCTTTTCTTATATACGTATCTGGACACTCACTGACGAGGGAGACTTTAGCAAAAGACAGCTGGAAAAAGGACTTTGAATAGTCCTGAAGGATTCGTTCGTTCATATTAAGGGAAAATTATGTTCTTTTAAAGTAAGCACAAATCTCTTTTTCGTTCTCATAACTGTCAGCTCTCGTAAGTACTCATCAAAGACAATTTTTACCTTAGTGTAGACAAACTCTACAGTAAAGCATAAATCTCCCACAATGTCTTACGTTTCGTATTTTCGAAAGATTCTTTTAAGAAAGAAAGTGGGAAAGATAATCACATTTGAACTTTGTATATACAGGCGTTCATTTAGGGAAATGAGAATGCTTCACCCTTCCATTCATCTATGAATACTACGTATTTAAGAAGTCGTTACAAATAACTTTTCCTACCTCTAAACAAATCTGTGTCTGATTTTCTTCCTCACATAACTATACACACAGAATCAAACACACTTGACCCTTAAATGATTATACCCATACACTCTCCTAAGCTGATACGCCAAGCGAATATTCAGTCATGTCCATAGATACGTTTGCCAGAGTGGTACAAGCACAGGGTACCTGCCCATACGTAAGGCCAGGCGTTCCTGTCAATAGAAAAAGCACATTTCGATTCCTTCACATACGCGTGACTCTTATCAACACTGGTCACATGATCTTCCTTCACATACATCTGAATCTTGTAAACAAAAGCCGTGCGACAGTCTACCTTCACATCCGCGTGAATAACGTAAACACAAACCTACGTTCCTCCCCCCTTCCTTCACATAGGCTCGAATACTGTAAACAATGACAACATGACACACCCATTTCTTCCTTCACATACGCTTGCATTTTGTAAACATTGGCCACCTGACTTCCCTCCTTCACATGGGCGTGAACCAGGTATAAACACGAACCCACCAGACGCCCTCTTCCTCCTCCTCCCTGACCCACACACTTGTGAGGCTCGGGACCCACTCACTCCATGCTGAGAAGACAGACACACAGACAGATGTTGTCTTGTTCACCAGACAGGCCAGTCAAGAGTTTGGCCTCGCCTGCCCTCACACACACACACACACACACACACACACACACAGGGGGAGGAGCCGTCTTTGTGCAAATAATGATAAACTGGTGGCGAAATCCACAGCTCAGGATAGGAACGAGAGGAGAAGAATGACAAGAAGAGGATTTATTCATTCTTTATGACGCTAAATCTGGGGATTTTAAGCTAGGGATTTATGTAGCGTCCTGAGGGGATTTTTATTCTATTGAGGAAAAATATTCTAGTACCTTGTTAGAAGATTTCTAGAACGATTTTTTATTTTTCATATTTGCTTATTCATTATATCGTGGTGTTTATATTGCTTCCATTAGGTTTTAGCATCGCTAGAGAACTTACTCATATATATATATATATATATATATATATATATATATATATATATATATATATATATATATATATATATATATACTACAATGGGCGCGCACTTTCACTGGGCCACTAGGCTGTGAATAATACGCTCAACAGCCTAGTCTTTAGCGATCCCGGCTCACACTCAAATGACAGCGGTTCGAATCCTGATTTTAAGGAGTATCATGTGATATACTGTGAATATATATATATATATATATATATATATATATATATATATATATATATATATATATATATATATACACTCAATCCACACACACAGACATATATACATTTTTCACTTTCCATAACACAAAGAGAGTCCCTCTCCTTTCTGAGAAACTGCCTGTGTCCGCCTCATTCATATGACTGAAAGGTGATGGAGGGAAGGGAAGGGGAGGGGGTCCCTCCACTAGCATTATTTCCCCCACCTGTAGTATGGGGCGGAGGAGGGCCACTCCTCCTCTCGCCTCACACACGGTATTCCCCGCCCACCACGACAGCCTCAACTGAACACGTTCTCATCAAGTGATTGTTTTACGGAAGGTGTGTGTCCAATGTGGTTGTTCTCACACCTGGGAGACTGGTAGACTATATCAGGCTCCCGGGAGTGAAGGATGTGTACAGAGGTGTAGGGAATATATATATATATATATATATATATATATATATATATATATATATATATATATATATATATATATATATATATATATATATGAAGGTGAACGATGTTTTATCTGTCTACTAGTGCCGAGCCACCTACTTACCAGTGTTTATATATCCACGAGTACCTACGATAAACTCATGCCTTTAAAAGGTAGAGTTCGCGCGTAATGCTCACTGTAAGTCTTGCTTGATGAACAATGCTGTCTCTCTCTCTCCACCGCCTGGGGGTTCGTCTGGGTCTGACTTGAACCATATAACAAGTTTTCTTTTAAATTGTTTTATGTAGTTACTCCAATGTATGTTTCATTTGTCTCCCTGGCTATACAAAGTATCGTCTTTTCAATACATATTTCGCGTCTCTCCCACGTTTTGCTTTCATATCTCCTCAGCAGATTCTAAGGCATTATTACAAACTTAGTAATTCTGTTTCTTCCTTTGCTGAGATGCTTTCAAGTTCAAGACATAATTCCTGACGTCCCCCGAGTGTGTTGCATAGATCATCCGGCACATTTCTCATCTTCCCCTTAGACCATCATGGTAGTTCTTAGGTTCCGTCAACTCGTAGCCGCTCGTGAAGTGTGTATAACTTGTCTCTAATTAGTTCACATCTGCTGGTCTGTATGATGACCATCGGACGTACAGATATTCAGCTTTGTCTCGTTTTGAAAGTTCTCATTATCATACCACTCGTGACCTGGCTTGATAGTGTGTTCTTCTCGATGTTCTCCTTAGATGTAAGTTTCTCATACATGATGTTCTGAAGACCTTTCACATTTGCCTCGCTTTCTATGTCTCTTCCTATTGGTCCTTCATGGAGCGTCACTGACATGATCTTCATCACTCCTTGACGTATTGGCTCAAATTTCTCTTCGTTGAATTCCATCAGGGTGTCTTTTAGCCACTTGTAAATCAAATATTCAGATATTGTTATTGTTTTCCTCTTTGCTTTTCTTCTGATCCTATCACGCCACTACACACTGTTGCGACGCGTCTGGCTGTACATTCCTCCACTTCTCTGCCATTCTCTGATGACATAGTTACAAACGGTATTAGATCTATGAACGCTCCTTGTGGTACTCCCGAGAGAACGTCCCTCCTACTTAAACATGGTTCCACTTTCCTACCGCTTTGAATTTCCCATTACATGAATACTCTTTGATCCATTTCCCTAGCGTTCATGTATTTCCATCTCTGTCTTAAGACAAGGTTGGGAGGAATGGACTCTGTGCTTACACATGAGGGGGGAGTGGACTCTGTGCTAAGACAAGTAAGTGTATAGACTCTGTGGTAAAAGGAAGAGGGGGAATAGACCACGTTTTAAGATAAGTAGGGAAATGGATTTTGTGTTAAGGAGGAAGAGGAGGGACTCAGTGTTAAAAGAGCAGGAAGGGGAGTGTACTCTATGTTGAGATGTATAAGGAAATAAACACTGTCTTAAGACAAGGATTTATAGACTTTGATTACATGAAACGTCATACTGACTGCTTTTATAATGAGTAACTTTGATCCTCATTTTGTGTATTGGTATGACGTACGTGTACTCCAGTCTGTGTACAGATGCTGTCCTGTGTTGGTTTACGCTGTGCCACAGGAAGAACATAATTGGCTTTGTTATGGATATCTTTCAGAAGGATAGATGGATATCTTTCAGAAAGATAGATGGATTTCCATCAGTTCTTGGCTCTGAGTCGTATCAGAGATGCTCTGGTACTTTGTTTATGTCCTTATCTATGATATCAATATGTCATCGAATTATCATTGTGGTCCCTCAACAGTACATAATCTTTATCAACACCAACCACTGCTGCTCGTCCAGGATCTGACGTAGCAAGGGTTGGTTATATGTCTTACTCTCATTGTCAGAGGTTCAGCGTCACATTAATTATTCTCTGCTTCGTTCATGAATAAGACATACATGACTTGCCTATTGTTCCATCATTTTTATTATCCCTTTTTCTTCGTTTATTCTCTGTTCGCATTTATGAACTTCCATAACTTCCCAAGTCTGTATTTCTTATTTTTCTCTTCCATCGCTCTTCTCCCCCTCCTTTTTTCTGCGTATTTCATAGTTTTTTTTTTTTTGTCTTCTTCTTCTTTCCTCATCTTGTATTTATCACTTGTCATCTGTCTTGTGGTATGGTGTTGTCTCACGTGTTTCTGTTTGGAGAGAGAGAGAGAGAGAGAGAGAGAGAGAGAGAGAGAGAGAGAGAGAAAGAGAGAGAGAGAGAGAGAGAGAGAGAGAGAGAGAGAGAGAGAGAGAGAAACCCTCTTTCGAAGTCCCTTGCTCGACCACCATTATGGATGTAAACATTAAGGAAGGAGAGGGGGGAGGGGAGAGGGAGGCCTTCGACTCCCCCCCCCCCCAGTACTACTCAAGCAGCCACTCCCTCCTCCCCCCTTCCTCCTCCTCGACCCCCCCCCTCCCCCCCTTCCTCGCACGCCTATTGTTACTAGAGGCAACCCAAGGGGGGGGGGAGGGGGTAGGGGAGGGGGGCGCTGTCTCTGACCGTCCTCCATTATACAGGGACCAAAATGTACATTATCTCCGAGCGAGACGTGTGGTGTAGGGGGGGGGGGGAGGCGGTCTGATCGCGTCGCCTGTGGCCATATCACGTCTGTGAACGCGCTACCTGTAGCGTGACGTCTGAACGCGCTACCTGTAGCGTGACGTCTGAACGCGCTACCTGTAGCGTGACGTCTGAACGCGCTACCTGTAGCGTGACGTCTGAGCGCGCTACCTGTAGCGTGACGGTTGAACGCGGTACCTGCAGCGTGACGTCTGAACGCGCTACCTGCAGCGTGGGGTCTAAACGCGCTACCTGTAGCGTGACGTCTGAACGCGGTACCTGTAGCGTGACGTCTGAACGCGGTACCTGTAGCGTGACGTCTGAACGCGGTACCTGTAGCGTGACGTCTGAACGCGTTACCTGCAGCGTGACGTCTGAACGCGCTACCTGCAGCGTAACGTCTGAACGCGCTACCTGCAGCGTGACGCCTGAACGCGCTACCTGCAGCGTGACTTCTGAACGCGCTACCTGTAGCGTGACGTATGAACGCGCTACCTGTAGCGCGACGTCTGAACGCGCTACATGTAGCGTGACGTATGAACGCGCTACCTGTAGCGTGACGTCTGAACGCGCTACCTGTAGCGTGACGTCTGAACGCGCTACCTGCAGCGTGACGCCTGAACGCGCTACCTGCAGCGTGACTTCTGAACGCGCTACCTGCAGCGTGACGTCTGAACGCGCTACCTGCAGCGTGACGTCTGAACGCTCTACCTGTAGCGTGACGATTGAACGCAGAGCTTCCATCACGACGGACCGTCTAAATCGATCAAAATGATTTGAATATCAATAATTATGTATTTGTTTAAGTAAAAAAAAAAAAAAAGAAAAAAAAAGAAATGTTCAGGGATTACATCTAAGGCTTAGAATAACGAAGAATCCAATAGTACTTTGGTCTTAGTTGGATATTTTTTACTTTTCGGGTGAAGAAAGACGTATGCATACAGTATGCTTAAACAGATTTAAGTAACCTAACGTGACCTGACCCACTAGTGTCTCCAGCCGCGACACTACAGTTCTCGAGTGTTGGGTTATGGGGGTCACACGAGACAGTGCCTGTTTCCTCCTACAGAAGCTCCTTGAGACCCGGTATCCGCGCAACTCCTCCCCTGCCAAACAGTCACCCACACTACTACTACAAGACTTTCAGTCATCCAACCACACCTTCAAGTACACTACCAAACTGTCAACCACACCACCAAGCAGGCAATCATATCTCCCACAAACTGCCCAACCACATTACCATGAAGTCAACCTCATTACCCAGTTGTCAACCACACCACGAAGCAGTCAACCGCATGAACAGACCTTCACCTTAACTGTCAATAAATGTGTAACCCAGTCTAACCCAACTGTACACTTACTACAGTCTACACTTACTACAGTCTGTACTTATACTACAGTCTACACTTACTACAGTCTGTACTTATACTACAGTCTACAGTCGTTGCCTCATATGATATCCTCAGTGTCCTCTCTCTCTCTCTCTCTCTCTCTCTCTCTCTCTCTCTCTCTCTCTCTCTCTCATACCCTGGGCCGTGCTCACCTTCCCAGATACCTAAGTCTCTGTGAAGGTACCGAGTCCAAAAACTTTTATTTTAAGTCTTGTAAAGTAGCAAGTCTTCCTCTGAGATCCCATTTTCTTTGGGAGAAAGTCTTGCGGATCTCTCACCTCCTCCTTGGGGGTGGCTGGGGCAGAGAGAGAGAGAGAGAGAGAGAGAGAGAGAGAGAGAGAGAGAGAGAGAGAGAGAGAGAGAGAGAGAGAGTTGAGTGTATACTCTTTTTATCTCAGAGAATTTTAAGAAACTTTGGGGTAAGTTGTCCAGGTAAGGAAGGAAAGAAAGAAATATGAAATATTCACAAAACTTTGTTCGAATCTTTGATCCGAGACATGGCTGTGTGTGTGTGTGTGTGTGTGTGTGTGTGTGTGTGTGTGTGTGTGTGTGTGTGTGTGTAATGATACCAAGGGTCGTTTTCTATAGGTGTAGTGATCGGCTGAGGGAGACTACATTGTTCTCTGAAGTGATCTGTCACGCCCCATATGAGGTGCTTACCCATTACCTGTGGTGTTGACCCATTACCTGTGGTGTTTACCCATTACCTGTGGTGTTTACCCATTACCTGTGGTGGTTACCCAATACCTGTGGTGTTGACCCATTACCTGTGGTGTTGACGCACATTCACCCATCATCCACCAAAGAATTATTGGTGGTGTTCCAGACAGACAGATAGACAGACAGACAGACAGCCAGACAGACAGACAGACAGACAGAGGGAGAAGCAGGCTGACCTGGAGGCCGTGCTCGCCACAACGACCACAAACGAGACGACACGTGGTAGAACGACTTCCGCATTGAACCACAACGACGCAGACCCAGACAACACGTGGTTCCCTCACTTGCCAGCGTCATCCCTCCAGCACAATGACTCGAGAACAGGCTACGTCATCCCCCTCTTCCGTTCTCTATTCCCCCTCTTCCGTTCTCTATCCCCCTCTTCCGCTACGTCATCCCCCTATTCCGTTTTCTATCCCCCTCTTCCGTTCTCTATCCCCCTCTTCCGTTCTCTATCACTCGCACTAAGGTCCTGGGAACTTCTCCAGCTCGCATAGAAAACGTCACGTTCATGGAAGTTATCTACATACACCAACATGCAGTAGCATACAGTAGCATACACCAGCGTACATGATGGTGTATTCGCCAATAGACGAATTCATGATGTTTTATTCGCCAATAGACGAATTCATGATGTTTTATTCGCCAATAGACGAATACATGTTGTTGCATTCGCCAATAGACGAATTCATGACGTTGTATTCGCCAGTAGAGGAATTCATGATGTTGTATTCGCCAATAGACGAATTCATGATGGTGTATTCGCCAATAGACGAATGACTATTGAGCCCCTAGCATTTGCAATTAGTATTACTTTTTCAAACTCTGTTGCTATCATCCGCATCTTTGAACAGTGCTTCTTGATCGCCTTAATTAGCAGACTGTTAATCACCTGAGGCATTATAGGAACAGTATGGATAGTGAGAGTAACCTAATTGGCCTAATTAGAGGAACTTTTGGCCTAAAGTACTTAAAATGACCTCTACAGACCCCCGTAAGGTGATTGTGGTAACGAAGTGATATAAAGTAAATTACAGGAAGAGTAACCGAGCTAACACAGGAAGAGTAACACGATCAGAGTAAGACAGCTCCAACAGTGCCGTCTACAGTAAGAGAGAGTAATACAGAATAACACAGCCAGAGTAACCCAGCTACAGTAACAGCTTCAGTAATCCAGAGTAACACAGCCAGAGTAACCCAGTTACAGTAACATCTTCATTAATGCAGAGTAACACAGCCAGAGTAATCCAGCTACAGTAACAGCATCAGTAATACAGAGTAACACAGCCAGAGTAATCCAGTTACAGTAACAGCATCAGTAATGCAGAGTAACACAGCCAGAGTAATCCAGCTACAGTAACAGCATCAGTAATCCAGAGTAACACAGCCAGAGTAACCGAGTTACAGTAACAGCATCAGTAATCCAGAGTAAGTGAGGTTAATAATCCCCGAGGGACTGAAGGGGATTACTTCAATTAAATCAACAGTGGTGGATCATCCCCACCGTGAGTAAGTGGGTTAATCAGTTAGATTAATCAAGTGAGGTGAATTAATCTAGTTAGAATTGCCAGTTAGAATAATCCGGTTAGATTAAAGTCCTTCATGTTAGTCTCCTTGACTAATTCAATGCGATTAACCTAGTTGGTGAGGTTACATGATTAACTACATCTAGAATAACAGAATTAGAGAAGGGAATTAACCTATAGACACTACCACGGCCTCATCTGCAAACCTCAAATGTCTCTCTCTCTCTCTCTCTCATATTAGTTAAGATATTTCAATCTTGATTTTTTTTCCTTAAGTAATCCAAAGTTACACGGTCAGGTAACCCAGCTACAGTAATAGCTGTGCCTTGGAGTTCTTATCTTTCCTTCTCAAGTTTCCGACGAAATTCATCTTTGATGATGACTTCTGTTCTTTCTTCAATCTACACTTGAGCCTAGGAATCTCTTTATTGAGAGTTATTCCTTCCTTTCGCCAGTTGTTCTTCTTATCCTTTTTCTTCATCATCATCATCTTCTTCTTCTTCTTCCATTATAGAATCTGTTATGAACTAACTTTCTCATTCTATTTTTCTTTCCTTTTTCGTTGAACTTTTTCTTTTTTTCCTCGTCACCATCCTCCGTTCTCACTAACATGTGCAATCATCTCCCCACCCTCATCTCATCCTCTCTTCGCATCAAATGAAGCAGGTGGTTGCTGGCTGCCTCTCTTACCTAAATGGTTTCTCTGAATCATTGTCTCCCACATTATTTAGTAATCCTTATCTCCACAGTTATTACTACCGTCTCTCAGTCTCCCCACACAGTCTCTCCTTATCACACTTCTTCCTCTTCTGTATCTCGCACCTCATCTCATACTATCTCCGAGTGATGCTGGAGGGAGATGAACACTGCCCAGGGATGCTGGCTTCATCTCAGTGTAATGCCAATTATCTTTCATTCGTATAACTAACAACAGAGAGAGAATTTTTCCCTCACTCATGACGCCGTTTATTCTGGACGTGTTGGTTTTAGTCCTGTGGACGTGTGTTCGTTCTCCTGCTGCTCTGTGTGGCCTTTAAATCCCCTTTTTAACCTTCTCTCTGAACTCTGCTCACAAAGCCTTCAAGAAAGCGCTCTCTAAACCGTACAATATCCTGTCAGGATATTGTAGAATGTAGGATGTGAGGGGAGGCGGTAGTCCTACAAGGATGGATGAGGAAGCTTCTGCCATTTCCAGGACTCGAGCCTTGATCCACAGAACGACGCTAGCCACAACGTATATCATTATATCGTCATCATCATTTTAGCTTGGGGTAGGAAGAGGGTGGTGGGAGCGAGTGAGCTGCGAAAAAGAGGCGTGTGTGTTCAGAATCCGAGAGAGATTGAGTCAGGAGTGGCACTGAGTGCGAGTATATGAAACATGGCGAGTGGGCGAGAAGTGGGAGGCACCAGGAGAAGCAGCTCCTACAAGTGTGGGTAAAAGTGTGTGGGATGCGGAAGGCGGGATGTGGGCGTATGGGAAAGGATAGCGAGTGGTGGGATGAGGAGGATCAGTTTCCAGGGAAAAGAAAAAGTGAAGTGTATGGGTGTTTCGGGCAGGGAAGGAGTGCTTGTGATTAGGAGGGACAAGAGAAAGAGACAGTAGGTCAGGAGGAAGAACCAAGGGTTCAGGAGAAGGGCAAATCAGAGATGTGTTGAGAGTGTATCAAACTAACTTCAGTAGGAAGGGAAGAGGGTGAGTGGTGTCAAGTGAAGGCGGGTCTGTTTCAAGTATATGTGATGTCGCAATGGCTATTTGATCTGTTCATGGATGAAGTGACGAGGGTGGCAAATGTAAGTCTTGGAGAGAGGATTAGGTCTCCAGTATGTTGGGGAATAGGGATCCTGGAAGATGACTGCTAATGTTAACGAGAATAGTGTTATGAAAGTTAACTTGGGGCGTGAGATAGTTTGGTCTGAGGGTGAGTTCGAATGAGGAGAACCTGGTGAAAGCAGAGGACTTTGGACGCCTTGGATTTGACACGACGCGTCGGTGGGTGGGAACTATGAGAGCTGAAGTGAATCACAGGGTGAGTGAGAGGTCAAAGATCCTCAGTGTACCGAGGAGTGTATAGGAGAGGTTACTGTGTGTGAGGGGTAGGGATGGCTGCGTTTATTTCTTTATATCAAAAATTGTATTTAAGATGACCATATCCTCGTCACGTTTTTTTTCTGTCACGTCATTTCTACTGCGACCTCAACCAAGAATAAGACACATTATTTATGATTTAAGTAATTTAGCAAAGCCAGATTAACACGAGTGACTGAGGGAACTAGAGGAAGGGTCACTGATCATTAGAGTCAGAGCCAAAAAACATCTCAGGTTCATCGCTACTGTCAACATATACAACGACGCGGGAGGGCGAGTTGCAGCCGAGCTGACCGACCTTGGCATTAGATGAGATACGGTTTGACACCCGCGACCTGGGGAGGAGGAGCTGGGGTGGAGAAATCCCAGTGGCTTCACAACCCCGAGAATAATACTTGGCAGAGACCCCCTGACTCCCCCCCCCCCTGACCTTACAGTCATTTAATCAGTGACTCATTTTTCCTCCCTCCGTAACGTATGATTCTTTACCGGAAATGTGGACTCCATCCAGTCCCAAAAAAATCATGAGACTGATTCACTACCTGTCTACGTCCTTTATGAATGATGTTCTTAATTGTGGTGCAGGCCACAGGTCAGGTCATTCCAGCAGTCCAAGTCTCTGATTTTAGAGATGAAAACCTCCATTTTTGCTAACATCAGCTGATCCCTCAGCACTCTCCAGTTTTCCAAACTTTTCCTCAATCGAACCAGATCCTTCCCTGGGTATTCTCAACATTGTATATGAATCTATCTCTACAGCCCCACTCAACACTTTCACACGTGTACCTCTCTTTCAATGTCTCCAGGTCTCTGCTTAACTGCATCAGTCGATCTCCAATGTTTTGTTGTCATTTAGGTACAGGATTTGTGCCCGGTAGAGTATCTGCTCTCTGTCTTATGAGCATCTCCTTTTGCAATTTCTGTCTGAAGGACATCTTGAGAATATTTTCTTTTACCTATTTCTCTGATATTTTCCAATCACTGAATCTTCTTTCCTCTTGTTACATCCCATCTGTATCCGTTCGATTGATCTGATATTGTTACTTTGAATTGTCTATGTTTCTCAGTTCCCTAATTTCCTCTTAATATTTGATAAAAACATTTTCCATGATTTATGATCTGATGCCACAGTTCCTGTCGTCTCATGCTCCAGTTGTTGTACATTTCTGATCCCGTTCCTCCATAATAGCTGATCATATCCTCAGCCATACGCTTCCTGGCCATTCATCCTCATAATTCTTCTCTGACCTCATTCCTCCCCTCACTGTAAGACCCCCACACTCCTGCATCCAGGCCTCCTCCTCCTCCTCCTCCTCATAACAGATCTAGTGTTATAACTGTATATGGGCCTGGTCACTCACCTTGCCTGACTCCACTCCTGGGTTCGTAGTCACACTCGCCCAACTTCGGCTTTAACTCATACTGGAATATGTTCACAGTTTTAGTTTTACTTTATAAGTGGTTGTTAACACGGGTCCTGAGTGTAAATGTGTACATGTAGATTTTTACACATCTTTACGACCATCCGAGGCAACGTGATATATATATATATATATATATATATATATATATATATATATATATATATATATATATATATATATATATATATAAATATATATATATGTATATATATATATATATATATATATAATCTCCACTGTATGTAAGACCTCATTCCCCCTACCTGGCAACATCATAAAGTTCCTTCACACACACACACACACACACACACACACACACACACACACACACCTGACTTACGACCTTGTTTGCCCTGAACTGCTGCCGCTGAGAATGGGGACCAAGATGGGGAGGGTGCGCACTGACCCCTCCCACCCCACCTCCCCACCCAGCCCCAGCTCATAAATTTCTACGGTAGATCTCACGAAGATCTGTGTGTGTGTGTGTTGTGTGTGTGTGTGTGTGTGTGTGTGTGTGTGTGTGAGCCGTGAGTCACTGATCACGACACAGGTCGTGGCGTGGGGTTGGAGGTGGAGGGGGGGGGGGGCGTAATGTATATATGGCCACACGTCACATGTATCTGGGCGCGTGATACAAGGCATCCAGGTGATGTGTGATGTATGTGACAAGTACAGCGGCCAGGCGAGATGTATGGACGCTGTATTTTTGGATGTGTATGTTGAGTGGAGATACGTAGAGAGTGCACAAACCTCCTCTCTCTCTCTCTCTCTCTCTCTCTCTCTCTCTCTCTCTCTCTCTCTCTCTCTCTCTCTCTCTCTCTCTTTCTCTCTCTCTTTTCATACAGTAACATCATCATCTTTTTTTCTTTCTCATCCTTTACGTCTACCGTGAGAATATTCCCAGGGGGAAAGATACGGTCTTCTAAATCTATATCTAACGATCACTGGAATATCTCACAGCCAGAATAAGGGTCTCTAAATCTAAATCTGTATCTTCCTCAATCTAATTACATCTTTTCGTTTGTTGACAGTTACCTTGTTAAGGCCCACGCGATCGTATTATCTCCCCAAATGACTCTATTTTTTGGCCTGAAATGCCTATACACACACACACACACACACACACACACACACACACACACACACACACACACACACACAATAAATGAATAACGATTTATTGGATTTAGTCATCAATTCGGCTGAAAATATAAAGTTGACGTCTTATATACATTACAGAACTGGGAAGTCATGATACTTAGTAGTTAACTAATCATGCAAGGTGTGTGTATGTGTGTGAGAGAGAGAGAGAGAGAGAGAGAGAGAGAGAGAGAGAGAGAGAGAGAGAGAGAGAGAGAGAGAGAGAGAGAGAGAGAGAGATTATCTTAATCTTGGAACAATTGGCGATGATTGTGTATCATTAATATATTCATTATCGTCGCCTCATTATAGTGGGTCAGATATAATCAAGTTGATGGTGTCTCTTGTGAGGTTTTAATGAGAGTATATAGATATTGTGTTGTGTAGTGACTGAACCATGTACGAATAGCAAGACTAGTCGTATTACACACACACACACACACACACACACACACACACACACACACACACACTTGCATTATGTAATTTTTTTCCAGGAGTTCCTTCAGCTGTATGGTTGCGTGCGCCACCTTCAGTATGAACTACGACACAGTCAAGTTCTCTTACAATACCATACGTCAGCAGGCGGTCATACAGCCTCGACGAAGGTGACATTCTACCGGCGGTGTAACCACAAGTAGGCGGAGTCCGGTAACATCCTATGTCCCTGGAGGTGAGGGGGGGGGGGAGGATTCTACCTACGTTTTCCCTGCGTGTCGTAGAAGACGAGGAAAGGGGGCGGTAATTCAATTTCTAAAAGAGGAAACAAGATGGAGGTAGGCAGAGAGTGCTCATCCTCCTCGAAGGCTCAGATTGCGATGACCGAATGCGTTTGGATGTAGCCAAGACGAGAACAGAGGAGAGATAGGTAGTACGTTTGAGGAAAGAAACCTGGATGTTCTGGCTCTGAGTGAAACAAAGCTCAAGGGTAAAGGGGAAGAATGTTTTGGGAAAGTCTTGGCAGTAAAATCAGGGGGTTGGTTAGAGAACAAGAGCTAAGGAAGGAGTAGCACTACTCCTGAAGCAGGAGTTGTGAGAGTGTGTGACATGGTGTAAACTCTAAGCTCTGGGAGCAGCTGAGTGAGTGGAATGTAAAAGTGGTTGATGTTGCAGTTAAGGGTATCATGACATATACACTACTGTATGATACAGCTCCGGACCCATACACTGCTGTATGATACTACCATTGACTCAAACACTACTGTATGATACAACTACTGACCCATACACTACTGTATCATAAATCATACAAGATGTTTGCAGGAGTAAAAGAGGAGTTGTCAATTCGTGAATGATTAGAACATTTCCCATTGATGGACTGCAGTTACCCTTACATATCTCTTATCTCCAGTATAATTTCTCTTATCTCTTAGTTCCATACTTGACTCCTTATCTCCATCCAGCCTGGAGATTATCAAACATACTCTCACCTACAATTTCCTCTCTTGTTTATCATTTATTTTTGAGTTTAAATTCTTTGATATTGATGGACGCGATGTCTGTGTCCCTCTCATATATCTTATAAGGTCATATAATTATTAAAGCCTACCCTTATTTGTCCTATTCCCCCCCCCCCCCCAATCGTTTTCTATCCCTGCGTTTTGTTCCATCTAATTATTTCTTTCTACCCTTCTATTTATTCTTTATTAACCTTATCGTATTCATTTATCAGTTTTTTTTTTGTTTGTTTTATCTTTTTCTCTTTTGATTCGTTTTCTTCTGTCAATTGCACCGACCACATCCTGTTTTCTGTGAGGTGTACAACCCCACTTTACCCTCTCCAACACAATACGGTCGCTCACACCACAACATTATCTCCAACACAATGCCGTCGCTTGCATTTGCCACCGGTCATATTTTCTCCACCACAACAACGCCGTGCTCAGTGCGTTGTCTCCAACACACTATCACCACCACACTGTATCATCTCCAACACACTATCACCACCACACTGTATCATCTCCAACACACTATCACCGCTCGCACTGTATTATCTCCAACACAATGCTGTCTCCTTCACTACACCATCACTAGAATATAAAGTCTCCAGCGTAGAGTATCATCTCCAACATAATACCTTCTCCCTCACTACATCATCTCCAACACACTCTCTACAACAGTTAATTCTTAGAAGCCTAAGGTGTGAACTCTTTACCTCCAACATTCCTGCTTTCGTCTCCAACACTCGTACCTCCACCACCACCACTTCTGAAAATGTTGGAGGTGGGGAGGAGGGGGGGGGGAGAACTTTCCCTTAGTGTATAGAGGGACTCTCAACCCCCCCAACCCCCCCTTTTAACCCCACCCGCACGTGACCTAACAGATACGCCCTTATTAATGCCATCACCGTTATGTTTCCCAGGATGAGGAAGGACGGGGTCAAGGGTCAGCGCTCCAGGATGAACTACGAGCCTCGCTTGTCAACCTTTCCTTCTTCATTCTTTTCCTCCCTTTTTTCCTTCTTCATTCTTTCCCTTCCTATTTTCCTTCTTCATTCTTTTCCTCCCTATTTTTCTTCTTCATTCTTTCCTTCCCTATTTTTCTTCTTCATTCTTTCCCTCCCTATTTTCCTTCTTCATTCTTTCCCTCCCTATTTTCCTTCTTCATTCTTCCTCCCTATTTTCCCATTCACCTTCTTCGTATATTCATCTTTCTTTCTTCATTCGTTTCACTTTTTTTCTGCTGTTGATATGTTTCATTCTAAATCGATTTATTCACGTACTATATATTTCCATTTTGGTTAATATTTAACATATCACTCCTGTATTATCTTAATTTCCTCTTTAAGTTGGCTAATATTTAACATACCATTCTTTTTGCATTATGTTAATATCTTCTTTAAGTTTATTAATATTTAACATATCATTCATTTTGCATTATGTTAATTTCCTCTCTAAGGTACGTATTACCACGTTGTTTTTAATCATTATTATTTCTATCTGCTTATTGTCTTTCGTCTTTGTCTTTATTCTCTCCTTCTTATTCCCGTTTTTGTCTTTATTCTTTCTTTCTTATTCCCGTTTTTGTCTTTATTCTTTCCTTCTTATTCCCGTTTTCTTAAGTTTTCATAATCTTTCTCTTTTGTGTTATGTTTCCATTTTATTCGTTATGTCTTTTTTTCTTTCACTGTTCGTACGCGTCATCTTTATCAGTTATCATACGAATGATGTTTCACCCCAGAGAAAGACCCTCCAGAGATAGACGCCCAAGAAAATGTCACAGGGAAAAAGATCACTCCAGAAAAAGGCCCCAGAGAATTACATAACCCCAAAGAAAAACCCTTTGGAACAGATCCTCCCCAGAGAAATCCCCAGAGAAAAACCCTTTTGGAATAGATCCTCCCCGGAGAAAAACCCTTTGGAACAGATCCTCCCCAGAGAATATACCTGAAGACAGAATGTCCCCCTTGAGCATGACCCCAGCCAGACCCAGCAGTGGCTGGCTCCCCAGGTCATCATGTACGTGTTCGTTCTGGTCACTCGTCAACCTTGCTTCTCTCCTCCTCTTCTTGCTCCTCCTCCTCTTCTTCTTCCTCCTCCTCCTCCTCTTCCTCTTCTTGTTCCTCCTCTTCTTTCTCTTCCTCCTACTCTTCTTCTTCCCCCTCCTCATCCTCTTCCTGTTCTTCTTCCTCGTCCTCCTCCTTCCCCTCTTCCTCCTCTCCCTCCTCCTACTCCTCCACTTCCTCCTCCCCCTCCTCCTTTTCTTCTTCCTCATCTTCCTCCATCTCCTCTCCCTCCTCCTACTCCTCCACTTTCTCCTCCTCCTCTTCCTCCTCCTCCTCCTCCTCGTCTTCGTTTTCTTCCTCCGTCAGAGGTGAGTGATGCTGCCGGGAATGGATAGTGTTTCCATGGAGGCGTTTGCCTTTTTTTTGTTTTTTACCTCTCTCTCTCTCTCTCTCTCTCTCTCTCTCTCTCTCTCTCTCTCTCTCTCTCTCTCTCTCTCTCACACACACACACACACACACACAATAGTAATCCCACCACAATAACATCTCTGGACAATATCTTTAAGCTCATCTCTGGTGCCCTAGTAACACACACACACACACACACACACACACACACACACACACACACACACACACTTGCAGCCTTTCTGATTATCAAGATTAGCATCTAATTACCGAGTTAATCAGGCACTTGATGGAGGGGTGGGGGGTGTGGTGATCACCCCTCCCTCCTCCCCCTTGAGAGATGTGTTGAATGATGTCGTCATCATCATCACGTGACCTTGGGGTCGTCAGCGGTCGACCTTGGCGCATAACCGTTCCTTTAGGAATTTTACACGGAAATAAAAACTTGAGGAACTCGTTCTTTTAGTAAAATCTTCCATAACTATTACGTTTTTTGTAATTTTTCTTTGTTTTTTTTAGGGGTTTTGGTTATTATTTTTATTTCTCTGAGGGTGATGATGAAGATTTCGGCATTTCACTTAGGTAATTTCGTTTGAGAAATGTTTATCGTAATTATCTGAAGTCGTGTAAACAGACACGAAGATGTTGAACGAGTTTGCAAGAGACGGTGATGGTATGAGAAGCCACGAGACGTGTGTGTGTTTGTGTGTGTGTGTCTGTGTCTGTGTGTTTGTGTGTGTGTGTGTGTGTGTGTGTGTGTGTGTGTGTGTGTGTGTGTGTGTGTGCTCATCGGTAAGCAATAACTGGCGTTAATATAACACTTTATCTCACTAACATGAAGATTATGCCAAAATGAAGCGGATAATTAGGGTAATTACTTATATATATATATATATATATATATATATATATATATATATATATATATATATATATATATATATATATATATTATCCCTAGGGATAGGGGATTAAAAATACTTCCCACGTATTCCCTGCGTGTCGTAGAAGGCGACTAAAAGGGGAGGGAGCGGGGGGCTGGAAATCCTCCCCTCTCTTTTTTTTTTAATTTTCCAAACGAAGGAACAGGGGGGGGGGGGGGGGCCAGGTGAGGATATTCCAAAAAAGGCCCAGTCCTCTGTTCTTAACGCTACCTCGCTAACGCGGGAAATGGCGAATAGTTTAAAAGAAAAGAAAGATATATATATATATATATATATATATATATATATATATATATATATATATATATATATATATATATATTGTGTGTATTGATGTCTTATTTAGGGTAGTCACTTCGATGTATGATATTTTGGTTGATTTTTGATAACTTGTGTGGCTTTGTGATTACTTTTTTGTACTGTACGGGGAGGGAGTTGTACACTGGTGGGGCCCCATCTCTTGTACTGTACGGGGAGGGAGTTGTACACTGGTGGGGCCCCATCTCTTGTACTGTACGGGGAGGGAGTTGTACACAGGTGGGGCCCCATCTCTTGTACTGTACGGGGAGGGAGTTGTACACTGGTGGGGCCCCATCTCCTGAATTATTCTATACTACCATACAACATTTCTCCTATTGTCTTCCAATTCTGTATACTGTTTGCCTTGTGTGTTTACGTCACCAAACAAACCAAACAATCACACGTGCAACCCAAGACAGTACTGGGAAAGATGTCCATTTTCCATCGCCCTTAGTAACACTGAACCGCTTCGACCAACACGCACACACACACACACACACACACACACACGCACACACACACACACGGCTGAGTTATGACCTTGTTTGACCCTACCTGCGAAGGGAAGAGGACCCCCACGTCACGTATATTTTCCCCCCCCGAGTTTCTCCTGGGATGGCGGCCGACGGCAACGAGGAAGACAAGGCACCAGGCAGGTTCATGGGCCCGCGCGAGGTGCTGTATACTTTACTGTGGCGTTTGTAACCCTGCCTCAGGGATTTTATAAAGGGATATATATATATATATATATATATATATATATATATATATATATATATATATATATATATATATATATAACTCTTGTTTACCAGTGCCGTCTTAGCTACGTCTCTCCCTTGTATATCTTCTGACTGTTTTACGTCTTCTACGATGTGATCATTACACGAAAGTACACTTGGGAACTTATTGTGTTTCATTTTCCACGAGGTTATATATATATATATATATATATATATATATATATATATATATATATATTAGAAATACTAAGGGAAGCGGATGGATTTGTGTGTGGCATTTATGGATCTGGAGAAGGCACATTATAGGGTTGATAGAGACGCTTTGTGGAAGAGCTTAAGAATTCATGATGTGGGAGGAGAGCTGTTAGAAGCAGTGAGAAGTTTTTATCAGGGATGTAAGGCGTGTTTACGAGAAGGAAGAGAGGAGAGTGACTGGTTCCCAGTAAAGGTCGAACTGCGACAGGGGTGAGTGATGTCTCCAAGGTTGTTCATTTTGTTTATGGACGGAGTGGTGAGGGAAGTAAATGCGAGAGTCTTGGAGAGATAGGCAAGAATGCAGTCTGTGGGGGATGAGAGGGTCTATGAAGTGAGTTAGTTGTTGTTCGCTGATGATACAGAGCTGGTGGCGGATTCGAGTGAGAAACTGCAGAAGTTGTTGACACAGTTTGGTAGAATGTGTGAAATGAGGAAGTTAAGAGTGAATTTGAATAAAAGCAAAGTTGTTAAGTTTTATAGGGTTGAAGGATAAGTTAGGTGAGGGGAGTTTGCATGGAGGGAAACTGGGGGAAGTGAAGTGTTTCAGATACCTGGGAATGGACATGGTAGCGAATGGTAGTGGAAGTGAGTCACAGGGTGGGGGAGCGGGCGAAGGTTTTGGGAGCGATGATGAATGTGTGGAAGGACAGAACATTATCTCGAAAAGCAAAAATGGGTTTGTTTGAAAGACTAGTAGTTCCAGCAATATCATATGGTTGCGAGGCGTGGGCTATAGATAAGGTAGTGTGGAGGAGGGTGGATGTGTTGGAAATGAGATGTTTGAGGACAATATGTGGTGTGAGGTGGTTTTATCGAGTAAGTAATGAAAGGGTAAGAGAGATGTGTGGTAATAAAAAGAGTGTGGATGAGAGAGCAGAAGAGGGTGTTTTGAAATGGTTCGGACATATAAAGAGAATGAGTGAGGAAAGATTGACCAAGAGGATATGTGTGTCAGAGGTGGAGGGAACGAGGAGAAGTGGGAGACCAAATTGGAGGTGGAAGGATGGAGTGAAAAAGATTTTGAGCGATCAGGGCCTTAACATACAGGAGGGTGAAAGGCGTGCACGACATATATACAACACATCATAGCTAGTTTCATGCCCTCACTATGACCCACTTCCCTCCCATAAATCAAGACAAGAATCATACAGGAACTACGCACGAACTATTCAAGATGACCCCCACTGCTGGTGGAACAGGTTGAAGCAAGGTGCTGGTCACAAGTCCCTCCCCGGCCCGACCATCACATGATACAGATCTGTAGTTCATCTTACCCGGTACACACCGGTCAAGCCTCCAGACCAACATATGTGGTGACCGGTTGGTCGAACACATGAGGCGACCAGCTGACCCAGTATGGAACCGGAACTGAAGTTGTTTGAGAAGGCTGTTGGCTCAGATTTTGTTTGTAAGTGTTGTTTACTGTCTCGAATGATCCATGTAGGCGAGAATTACACACACACACACACACACACACACACACACTCACACACATCAGCGTCAACACAAAATTAGGTTGATTTGGACATAGCACGACAATAGTTCGAGGCTTCATGAGAGTGCTTCGACGGTTCATGAGCTACAGATAAGATGTTTCACGAGACAGTGAGTGGTTCGGGGGGTTATAAAATGGTAGTCATTGGCAGCGTTACGAGACATTGATCCAAGGGTTCATGAGACAATGATTCGAAGCTTCATGGGACAAGTGATTATGGGTTCACGAGAAAACGAGTATCAAGAGCCACATCACTGAAGCAGTTTCATGTTCCTCTCCAGAGTTTGGAGTCCTGCAACACAGGACCCCGAATCTGGGTTCCTCTGCGGCTGAAACCTGCAACGTGACCCTCCAAATAGGAGGCCTGAGTCACCTTAAAGAGCATTTAAGATCTGTCTAATCAGAAGTTGAATCCGGGACGCCAACTACTCATTTCGCATCCGTTAAACTGACTTTATTCGAAGGACTTGGACGAAGCGAAGCCTCGGAGAATGGTAGTCACTCTGAGCGAGACAGCGAGTCATCGTCCAGTCGTCAGTCGTTGGTCGAGGATGTAAGTAGACGATCAAGAAACACTGACGGGTTGGGTTAAGGGACGGCAGGTCCGTCGTGGCAGACTGGCTAACTCTGTCGACAGAACCTGAGGGTAGGTAACCCAAGTTCGATACCCGGTGATGGGAAGAAAAGAAGATTATTGTCAGTCACTTTTAGTATCCCAAAACTTGAACACACGTGAACAAGAACATGAAAGACCCTTCATATATGTAACTGGAGGCCATTTTATCGAAAGGAAACTTTAGGGATTTTTTTGTTTTCATCATTACGAAGCAAGACTTTTTCGAGACGGTTAAGGTCAGAGCCTTGGTAGAGATGGAGGCTGAAGAGGCCTTTGCTACGATGGACACTCATGGACTCCTTCAAGAAGAAGGTCATCCTCTCCGATGGCTTTTTTGACCTGACCTGTCGAGGGGGGTCATGTCAAGCACATTTTCAATAACTTATGTAAATTTGTGCATGATGGCTATTTTGCTTGGGGGATGGAATATGTTCCTATACCTCCTTTGTCAAAGGACCTGGGAACGATAGGGTCGACATTCTGGATCCCACGAGCCCTCTCCCTGGTGTGGGTGACGCCCTGCTCGTCGCGTGGGAGAGAGAGAGAGAGAGAGGCGGGGGAGAGGTCCTGGGCAAAGGTGAGAGTGTGAGCGAGGCGGACGTGTATGTGGGAAAGGTGAAAGAGAGTCAAGGGTCAATGGAGGCGGAGCTTCCGTGTGTGTGTGTGTGACAAGGAGAGTACGTGGGAGAGGTGAATCAAAGATTCCCAGGAATCTCTCTCTCTCTCTCTCTCTCTCTCTCTCTCTCTCTCTCTCTCTCTCTCTCTCTCTCTCTCTCTCTCTCTCTCTCTCTTGCATAAAAGAGAGCAATCCTTTAGCTTTCTTCCTCCAGCGAGACACATACACACACACGCGCGCGCGCGCGCGGAGGAGAGGTTCGAACCTGGTGTCCTGAGCCTGGACGTGAGCGACAGACGTGCTCCAGCTAGCCAGGCCTGGGGGTTGAGGATCATGTAGGACATGTGTGTGTGTGTGCCTGAGGAACTCCGCCTCTCTCCTGCAGTATCTTCACCATTATTAATGCACACACGTCCACACTTACATCTGTCTGTCTATCTATCTATCTAGCTATCTGTCTATACATCTGTGTGTCTCTGTCTATCTATTAATCTCTATCTACCTATCTATCTATCCATCTATCTGTCTGTCTGTCTGTCTGTCTGTCTATCTATAGACACGTATATATATATATATCCTCAATTTACTGCTGATTAATGAAGCTAATTCTGGTAAAGAGAGAGAGAGAGAGAGAGAGAGAGAGAGAGAGAGAGAGAGAGAGAGAGAGAGAGAGAGAGAGAGAGAGAGTATATATGTAATTTCTCGTCACACAAGCAACTCACGCAGCAAAATCGAGTCTCGGAGCATAATAGATAAGTTGGCCGAGACATTCCGGTGTGTGGGTTGGTTGTAAGCGGTTGCCTGCATGAGTGGCACTGAGCCGTGGTATGCACTGTGCTTGCCTGGAGTGTGTGGGTATTGATGCAAGCAGAGCCTAACAAAAGGCACTTACAATCTCAAGTGCCTTGGCAATACACTGTGTGTGTGTGTGTGTGTGTGTGTGTGTGTGTGTGTGTGTGTGATAAATACACTCAACAGTGATATATTCTTGAGATATTAGAGGGGGGAGGGGGAGAGATCTACTGGAGGGTATAATGGGTGGGGGGAGGTGTGGTGTGTGGTGATATGATAATGGGGGAGGGAAGGGGTTGGTTTAGTGGTGATGGGAGAGGAGGGTGGGGTGTAGGGGAGGGTTAGGTGGTGTGTTGTGGTAATGATGGGGCGCGGGGATGGGGGGGAGGGGGGGTGACGTGCCCTAGACAGGGTGTGTGCCTCAGACAACACGTAGTATACCCAGGTATACAGACGATATACTGTGAAGTATACTGAGAAGGATTGGGACCCAGGTTACTATAGAATCATGGCAACAAGCCAGGCTCGAACCCTACATGTATAGTCTTACATGTATAATGATTAATTATCAATACATAAATTAATCATGATGTATAGATTAATCATCATACATAGATTAATTATGATATATAGATTAATCATCATACATAGATTAATTATGATATATAGATTAATCATCATACATAGATTAATTATGATATATAGATTAATCATCATAGGTAAAGTATTAAATACACAGGTTGTACGAGGAAGATCTCCCGAAGTTATGGTCATTAGATACAATTAAATGTTATAACGTACAATACCACATTTTAGCTTGTTTGATAATCACAACACCACCATTCAGTCACAACATGGCTGCAGGTGGAACAATGTGTGTTGTGGTTTGCTGGATTTACGTTCCTCTTTTAATGGGGCACAAATTGGATTCACTGAAGGACCAAAACTTGGAAAAATTTTCCTAATTAAGTTTTATATTGAAAAATCTCGTATGTTAACAAAGATGATGAATATTTATGGTTCTTAACTCGAAAGAAATTTTTCCTGGTCCCTTGTATACAAATTTCCGTGAAAGAATCTTAGTGTGAGCAGGACTTTGCCCTGAAGCCTCCTCCGGTCTGCGATGCTTCTAGTAGCAAGGGAAGGTATACGTATGTGAGTGAATAGGAGAGATGATCAGTTGGCATTATCAAATTACATAGTAAATGATAGGCGGGTAAAAGAGAGACTTATGAGTGTGAATGTGTTGAGAGGGGTAGCTGGTGGGATGTCTGATCATTAATTTGTAGTTGTCAGGATGAAGATTTGTAGGGGTTTTCGGAAAAATGGAAACATTATGGGCGAAAAGAGAGTGGTGAGAGTAAGTGACTTTGGAAAAAAGACGTGTGTGAAGAAATATTTTGGAGAGACTGGGTGTAGAATGGCAAAGGATGAGAGTTAGCGAAGCTTTGGGAGTGGGTGAAGAATGGAAGGTATTTAGGGAATCAGTGTTTACATGTGCGAGAGATGCATGTGACATGCTTAGAGTGGGAGTTGGGCAGCTCAGAAAAAGGTAGTGAGTGTTGGGATGAAGAAGTAAAGCTGCTAGTGAAAGAGAGAAGAGTGACGTTTAGATGGTACTGATAGGGAAGGAGTGCATACTAGGAGATGTATAAGAGAAAGCGCCAAGAGGTCAAGAAGGTGCAAGGGTTGAAAAAGCGGGTAAATGAGAGTTGGCGTGAGAGAGTATTAGTAAACTTAAGGGAGAATAAAGAGATGTTCAGGAAGGAGGTACATGATGTGAGAAAGACAAGAGAACAAATAAGAACATTGGTAAAGGGAGCAAGGGGGGAAGTGATAACTGGTAGTGATAAAATGAGAATTTTGAAGATTTATTGAATGTGTTTCATGACAAGAGTGGCAAATGAAGGGTGTTTTGGTCGGGGTAGAATGCGATGCAAGAGTCATGGAAACTGGTTTGGTGAAGAAAGAAGAGGTGGTGAAAGCCTTGCGTAAGATGAAAAGCGGCAAGGCGGCTGAAGTGCATGGTGTTGCAGTTGAATTTATTAAGAAAGGGGCTGACTGTGTTGTTGATTGGTTGGTTAGAATTTTCCCTGTATATATAGATTACAATGAGGTGCTTGAGAACTGGCGAAATGCATGTATAAGGCCGCTGTAAAAAAGTAAGGGGATAAAGGTGAGTGTTCAAACTACAGAGGCATAAGTTTGTTGAGCGTTCCTGGGAAGTTATATAGGAGTGTAGTGAATGAGAGAGGGTCAAGGTATGGGAGAACGTCTCATATCTTGACGTCTCACAACCCCCGAGTTTGAACCCTTCACCCCACAACCTGCACAACCCCGTCTGCCTCCCTCCCAACACCGCAGTAACCTTTCCCCCCTTTCCTCTCCCTCACTCTTCTTCCGCGCCTCTCCCACCACCACCACCACCACCACGCCAGCCTGATGTACGACGGTGTGTGTGTGTATGTGTGTGTGTGTGGAGGGGTGCTGGCTGGCTGGCTGATGACATGTGATACACCAGCTTCAGAAGGGACATGGGAGTCTCCCAGGGGGGGCCTTATGGCTGGTCCCAGATCATCTTCTGTTGACCCAAGTTAGTGAGGCAACGCGGCCAAGGTGACACGCCCTGGGAGAGAGAGAGAGAGAGAGAGAGAGAGAGAGAGAGAGAGAGAGAGAGACCTGGGGGTCACCTGATCTCCCCCAGTCTAAAACCTTCTCTGAGTGGCACAAGTGGGACTTGAAAAGTGGGCCAGAACTGAGACGAAGTTGGGCGGGATATTATCAGTGGTCTTGTGTTATCTGGACGAGCCGGAGGAGGAGAAAATACTCTCTAATGGGGTACTGGTAGGCTGGATGACCTCTTAGGATGACGTGTGTGGTGGTACTGGTCATAGAAATTGGGTCGTGCTTGCGAAATAGGGTTCATAATCATTTGGCGTGGATTGTCTTTGGAAATTGGGTTGGAAAATTGGGCCTAGAAATTGGGTTCTTCGATACTCAGTGTATCCAGATGATATATCCTTCCATCACACATGTCTGGAACTGTGATGGGAAGAGTCTTTACGTCAAGCCGCCACAAGGTCCACAATCCCCGGACAGAAAGCAATCCAATTTCAGTCTGGTTCAGGTGTTCGTCTATGAGGCATAATCGACTGGAAAATGGGAATCACAAATTTCCATTGGCTCGTCATATACTACAGGAAATAAAAACGACGTTGCTGGATGCTTATTCAGTACCTACATCCATCCATATCCCCCCCCTCCCCTCCTTCCCCTCCTCCCCCCAACCCCCCACCCCAAGGGAGATAGGAAATGTGTACGCAAATTCTTTGTCACGTATGAATAATACACAGTGTCCTTACAACGTCGACTTGGCTCCTGCATTTACTTACATAAGATAGGAATACAGGACTTACGGTCTTTTCCCAAAAGCTTATGTTGCCTGGCGGTGTTCTATCTATCTGTCTGTCTGTCTGTCTGTCTCTCTCTCTCTCTCTCTCTCTCTCTCTCTCTCTCTCTCTCTCTCTCTCTCTCTATATATATATATATATATATATATATATATATATATATATACACACACACACCATACCATATGTACCTCCTTTAGGCGTTCGTTCTGTATTTATGAGGCTCCTGCAACGCCCAGGAAGTTCGCCACGTCCATCGGTCAGTGGGAGACCACAGATCACAAACTGTTGTTGTGCGTCTGTGTGTACGTCTACAAACAGAGAGTGCAGGACAAGGCAGTATGTGAATACTCGTTATCATATATATATATATATATATGTATATATATATATATATATATATATATATATATATATATATATATATATATATATATATATATATATATATATATATATATATATATATATATATATATATATATTTTTTTTTTTTATTATACTTTGTCGCTGTCTCCCGCGTTTGCGAGGTAGCGCAAGGAAACAGACGAAAGAAATGGCCCAACCCCCCCCATACACATGTATATACATACGTCCACACACGCAAATATACATACCTACACAGCTTTCCATGGTTTACCCCAGACGCTTCACATGCCTTGATTCAATCCACTGACAGCACGTCAACCCCGGTATACCACATCGCTCCAATTCACTCTATTCCTTGCCCTCCTTTCACCCTCCTGCATGTTCAGGCCCCGATCACACAAAATCTTTTTCACTCCATCTTTCCACCTCCAATTTGGTCTCCCTCTTCTCCTCGTTCCCTCCACCTCCGACACATATATCCTCTTGGTCAATCTTTCCTCACTCATTCTCTCCATGTGCCCAAACCACTTCAAAACACCCTCTTCTGCTCTCTCAACCACGCTCTTTTTATTTCCACACATCTCTCTTACCCTTACGTTACTCACTCGATCAAACCACCTCACACCACACATTGTCCTCAAACATCTCATTTCCAGCACATCCATCCTCCTGCGCACAACTCTATCCATAGCCCACGCCTCGCAACCATACAACATTGTTGGAACCACTATTCCTTCAAACATACCCATTTTTGCTTTCCGAGATAATGTTCTCGACTTCCACACATTCTTCAAGGCCCCCAGAATTTTCGCCCCCTCCCCCACCCTATGATCCACTTCCGCTTCCATGGTTCCATCCGCTGCCAGATCCACTCCCAGATATCTAAAACACTTCACTTCCTCCAGTTTTTCTCCATTCAAACTCACCTCACAATTGACTTGACCCTCAACCCTACTGTACCTAATAACCTTGCTCTTATTCACATTTACTCTTAACTTTCTTCTTCCACACACTTTACCAAACTCAGTCACCAGCTTCTGCAGTTTCTCACATGAATCAGCCACCAGCGCTGTATCATCAGCGAACAACAACTGACTCACTTCCCAAGCTCTCTCATCCCCAACAGACTTCATACTTGCCCCTCTTTCCAAAACTCTTGCATTATATAGGGATATATATATATATATATATATATATATATATATATATATATATATATATATATATTATCTGCATCGTGAGCATTATATATGGATATTTAAATCGTCATAAATACTATTAAAACCCCACTTAGTGGATAATACATAATGCGCCACATACCACTGGAAAAAATATGTCATATCACAGTCAGGGAGAAAGGGTTACGTCATGGGTAAAATAGACAGGGCTTTGGTGTCGTATCCAAACACCTGCATGAACCATAAACATCCGGGTCCCGTCATACACATCTCATGACCTCACAACAAACTTACATAATCATGCAGACTGTGAATATATTTTTTTTTTTTTTTTTTTTTTTTTATACCTCGTCGCTGTCTCCCGCGGTTGCGAGGTAGCGCAAAGGAAACAGACGAAAGAAAAAGGCCCAAACCCCCCATACACATGTACATACACACGTCCACCACGCAAATATACATACCTACACAGCTTTCCATGGTTTACCCCAGACGCCTTCACATGCCTTTATTTAATCCACTGACAGCACGTCAACCCCGTATACCAATCGCTCCAATTCACTCTATTCCTTGCCCTCCTTTCACCCTCCTGCATGTTCAGGCCCCGATCAAAACAAAATCCTTTTCACTCCATCTTTCCACCTCCAATTTGGTTTTCCCTCTTCTCCTCGTTCCCTCCACCTCCGACACATATAATTCCTCTTGGTCAATCTTTCCTCACTCATTCTCTCCATGTGCCCAAACCATTTCAAAACACCCCCTTCTGCTCTCTCAACCACGCTCTTTTTATTCCACACATCTCTCTTACCCTTACGTTACTTACTCGAATCAAACCACCTCACACCACACATTTTCCTCAAACATCTCATTTCCAGCACATTTCCCCCTCCTCCTGCGCCACAACTCTATCCATAGCCCACGCCTCGCAACCATACAACATTGTTGGAAACCACTATTCCTTCAAACATACCCATTTTTGCTTTCCCCAGATAATGTTTCTCGACTTCCACACATTTTTCAAGGCTCCCAAATTTTCGCCCCCTCCCCCACCCTATGAACCACTTTTTCCCCTTCCATGGTTCCATTCTGCCCGCCAGAATCCACTCCCAGATATCTAAAACACTTCACTTCCTCCAGTTTTTCTCCATTCAAACTCACCTCCCAATTGACTTGACCCTCAACCCTACTGTACCTAATAACCTTGCTCTTATTCACATTTACTCTTAACTTTCTTCTTCCACACACTTTACCAAACTCAGTCACCAGCTTCTGCAGTTTCTCACATGAATCAGCCACCAGCGCTGTATCATCAGCGAACAACAACTGACTCACTTCCCAAGCTCTCTCATCCCCAACAGACTTCATACTTGCCCCTCTTTCCAAAACTCTTGCATTATATAGGGATATATATATATATATATATATATATATATATATATATATATATATATATATATATATTATCTGCATCGTGAGCATTATATATGGATATTTAAATCGTCATAAATACTATTAAAACCCCACTTAGTGGATAATACATAATGCGCCACATACCACTGGAAAAATATGTCATATCACAGTCAGGGAGAAAGGGTTACGTCATGGGTAAATAGACAGGGCTTTGGTGTCGTATCCAAACACCTGCATGAACCATAAACATCCGGGTCCCGTCATACACATCTCATGACCTCACAACAAACTTACATAATCATGCAGACTGTGAATATATTTTTTTTTTTTTTTTTTTTTTATACCTCGTCGCTGTCTCCCGCGGTTGCGAGGTAGCGCAAGGAAACAGACGAAAGAAATGGCCCAAACCCCCCATACACATGTACATACACACGTCCACACACGCAAATATACATACCTACACAGCTTTCCATGGTTTACCCCAGACGCTTCACATGCCTTGATTCAATCCACTGACAGCACGTCAACCCCTGTATACCACATCGCTCCAATTCACTCTATTCCTTGCCCTCCTTTCACCCTCCTGCATGTTCAGGCCCCGATCACACAAAATCCTTTTCACTCCATCTTTCCACCTCCAATTTGGTCTCCCTCTTCTCCTCGTTCCCTCCACCTCCGACACATATATCCTCTTGGTCAATCTTTCCTCACTCATTCTCTCCATGTGCCCAAACCATTTCAAAACACCCTCTTCTGCTCTCTCAACCACGCTCTTTTTATTTCCACACATCTCTCTTACCCTTACGTTACTTACTCGATCAAACCACCTCACACCACACATTGTCCTCAAACATCTCATTTCCAGCACATCCATCCTCCTGCGCACAACTCTATCCATAGCCCACGCCTCGCAACCATACAACATTGTTGGAACCACTATTCCTTCAAACATACCCATTTTTGCTTTCCGAGATAATGTTCTCGACTTCCACACATTTTTCAAGGCTCCCAAAATTTTCGCCCCCTCCCCCACCCTATGATCCACTTCCGCTTCCATGGTTCCATCTGCTGCCAGATCCACTCCCAGATATCTAAAACACTTCACTTCCTCCAGTTTTTCTCCATTCAAACTCACCTCCCAATTGACTTGACCCTCAACCCTACTGTACCTAATAACCTTGCTCTTATTCACATTTACTCTTAGCTTTCTTCTTCCACACACTTATATATATGCTTTATCTCCCTTCCTCATTTCTCTATCTCACTTCTTCGTATATCCTCTTTATTCATTCATATTGCGTCTCACTTCTCGTTACATGTTCTGTTATCTCGTAACCTCCCGGTGTTGTTGTGTGTGTGTGTGTGTGTGTTTATGTTCGTCTTCCATTCCTCATTTTCCTCATATGATCCTCAATACCTTTATCAGTACCGCTACTGCAAGGGGCGTTACCGTACTCCGCCCGCTCGCATGAGGCGACACTTCGATAGGAATGTCATCAATCCTTGTCCAGGCTGTTGTCGCCCGAAGTACAGTCTCGTCAAAGACCTTCTCACACCAAAGGATGAGTCCAACATTTCCCTGCTACTGTAAAGTAGCGCAGCCTTGGACCTCCAGGAGTTCCTGGAAAAGGGGGAGTCTTGGGGGGGTAACCGACCCCAGGACACTTTCAAGAAAGGGATGATATGGTCATGAGAAAGATGAATGAATAAACTATAGCTCTCTCTCTCTCTCTCTCTCTCTCTCTCTCTCTCTCTCTCTCTCTCTCTCATATACCCCGGAACTCATTTCGTATGAATAAATGATGGCGAACGATCAGCCCCAGCGAACGATCAGCGAGCAGACCACTCAGCGCACGCAGGAGGGACCGCAGTGCCCCACAACTTAGATCCTTCGTATACACGTAAAAACCTCCAACGGTGACAGGGACGGCAGGACCTCGATGTCTCCTACACCAGTAGGATTCCTAGCGACCCCCTACATCCCCCCTCCAGCCACAGGATGCCCTGGGGAGTCCTTAATGGTGGGTAAGGATGGTGGTGGAGATAGAGTGAGGGAGGGAGAATAAAGACTTCCTTCCTCCGACTCTATATATAACTTCCTGACTCAGTAGGGACGCGGCAAGAGGAGCCCCAGGCCGGCCTACGTCACTGGCCATCTGATGGTTCAGTAATTACCCGGGTAACCAGCCACTGTTATCTTTCTGGACGTGATTTGTACCTGGTGGTCTTAATGATGATTGGGGCAGGTATGGTTACAGGGTTGTGTATTGGTGTGTGTTTGTTTGTGTGGTCACATGGAGAGAATGAGTGAGGAAAGATTGACCAAGAGGATATATGTGTCAGAGGTGGAGGGAACGAGGAGAAGTGGGAGACCAAATTGGAGGTAGAAAGATGGAGTGAAAAAGATTTTGAGTGATCGGGTCCTGAACATGCAGGAGGGTGAGAGGCGTACAAGGGATAGAGTGAATTGGAACGATGTGGTATACCGGGGTCGACATGCTGTCAATGGACTGAACTACGGCATGTGAAGCGTCCGGGGTAAACCATGGAAAGTTTTTTGGGGGCCTGGATGTGGATAGGGAGCTGTGGTTTCGGTGCATTACACATGACAGCTGGAGAATGCACGTGCGACCCCCTCACCGTCTGTGCCTGGCGCTACCTCTCTAACGCGGAAAAAAAGGCGATTAAGTGGGAAAACACACACACACACACACACACACACACACACACATATATATATATATATATATATATATATATATATATATATATATATATATATATATATATATATATTTGTCAACAATTTGCTACCATCAAAATCGATTCCCATCAGCTGGTTTTCTCTCGTTCGATACTGACCCTATCTATTCTTCCTGTCTATCAGATCTTAAGGAGAGCAACAGACTTACTTACCTGGCCAGAGTCGAGGAGCAGAATAGTCTCTTTCATTCCCCCGCTCTCTCTCTCTCTCTCTCTCTCTCTCTCTCTCTCTCTCTCTCTCTCTCTCTCTCTCTCTCTCTCTCTCTCACTGGCCACTGCCCACCAAGCCCCACCTGCTGTAATAGCGACCCAGAACTGGGGGGGGGGGGGGGGGGCGCAATGGCTTTCACCTCGGGAATGTTGAAGGAGGCAACAACATGACACAGGAAGTGATACCAGATGGGAGGAAAAAATATATATATATACAAGTACCCCTCATAATAGCATGAGTGTAATGCATTGAGAATGAACGAAGAATTAAGGGATTTCTTTCTTTAAAGACAGGGACTATGCTTTATGACTGGAGTTTTGTGGATTTTCTTTTTTTTTTTTTAGATTATTATTGATGGAACTTGCGTGAAACGCCATTCGATATCAAGTGGAGCGTTTTCATTTACGTGTTTAGTTCCAGTTTATATATAAGAGATGATTTAGTAAGTCACTTAAGGAGCGTATTAGTATATTATGAATATTTATCGTATTCTTTCGTAATGTATATCATCAGGGAAGATATGACAGACTTACACACTCTCTCTCTCTCTCTCTCTCTCTCTCTCTCTGTGTGTGTATGTGTGTGTGTGTATTACATGGGCATGGATGAAGAGTATCAACCATTCTTAAGCAAACAAACAAACACACACCAATACACAACCCTGTACACCATACCTGCCCCAATCATCATTAAGACCACCAGGTACAAATCACGTCCAGGAAGATAACAGTGGCTGGTTACCCGGGTAATTACTGAACCATCAGATGGCCAGTGACGTAGGCCGGGCCTGGGGCTCCTCTTGCCGCGTCCCTACTGAGTCAGGAAGTTATATATAGAGTCGGAGGAAGGAAGTCTTTATTCTCCCTCCCTCACTCTATCTCCACCACCATCCTTACCCACCATTAAGGACTCCCCAGGGCATCCTGTGGCTGGGGGGGAGGTAGGGGGTCGCTAGGAATCCTACTGGTGTAGGAGACGTCGTGGTCCTGCCGTCCCTGTCACCGTTGGAGGTTTTTACGTGTATACGAAGGATCTAAGTTGTGGGGCACTGCGGCCTTTCTTGCTTGTGCTGGTCGTTCGCTGGGGTGATCGCTCACTCTGGTGTGTGTGTGTGTGTGTGTGTGTGTGTGTGTGGTTCGATGAGGCGATCGTTCGCTGTAATATTCACTAGTTCGCTGAGGTGACCGTTCGCTGTAATATTCACTAGTTCGCTGAGGTGACCGTTCGCTGTAATATTCACTAGTTCGCTGGGGCGATCGTTCGCTGTAATATTCACTAGTTCGCTGAGGCGATCGTTCGCTGTAATATTCACTAGTTCGCTGGGGCGATCGTTCGCTGTAATATTCACTAGTTCGCTGAGGCGATCGTTCGCTGAAATATTCACTAGTTCGCTGAGGCGATCGTTCGCTGTAATATTCACTAGTTCGCTGGGGCGATCGTTCGCTGTAATATTCACTAGTTCGCTGAGGCGATCGTTCGCTGTAATATTCACTAGTTCGCTGAGGCGATCGTTCGCTGTAATATTCACTAGTTCGCTGAGGCGATCGTTCGCTGTAATATTCACTAGTTCGCTGAGGCGATCGTTCGCTGTAATATTCACTAGTTCGCTGGGGCGATCGTTCGCTGTAATATTCACTAGTTCGCTGAGGCGATCGTTCGCTGAAATATTCACTAGTTCGCTGAGGCGATCGTTCGCTGTAATATTCACTAGTTCGCTGGGGCGATCGTTCGCTGTAATATTCACTAGTTCGCTGAGGCGATCGTTCGCTGTAATATTCACTAGTTCGCTGAGGCGATCGTTCGCTGTAATATTCACTAGTTCGCTGAGGCGATCGTTCGCTGTAATATTCACTAGTTCGCTGAGGCGATCGTTCGCTGTAATATTCACTAGTTCGCTGAGGCGATCGTTCGCTGTAATATTCACTAGTTCGCTGGGGCGATCGTTCGCTGGGGCGATCGTTCGCTGTGATCATCATTCACTCTCGTGGTCACCGTTGGTGTTGTTGTTGTTGTTTACAACCGTATGTCTTCATCTATTATTGTTGTGCTTTATTTCTTGAGGTTATTATTCTTGCGGACCGGACTCGGGTAAGTGTTCAGCTGCACTGTGAGTGTGCTGAAGAACATGTTATAGATTATTTTGTTCTGAAGAACAATGTTATAGATGACTTCCTTCATCCAGAGACGGGAATGTAAAGTAGGGAGGTAAGGGGTCTAGTATAAGGGCACCACAGAGATAACTCAGAGTTCTTTTGGGGGTAAACAGCTCCTCACTGGCTACTCTGTGCTCAGCAGACGTGATTTAGCCTCAGTTAAACGTGGTTTAGCAGCATTATGATATAGTCTCCGATAACATTATTATATTATATTATGTTCTCCAATAACATCATGTGTGGTGATAGTAGTGTGGAAGGGCTATGATGATCAGGGATAATGTTAGGACGGGTAACGCTAAACGACACAAAATTAACAGAGTTTATGACAAACCTTCACTTAACCTTCCCACACAAAACAACTTCAATTGGCCTAATTTTCTATATTGTTATAAAATTATGTGGTTATTTTAACCTCAGGAATCACGTATGGGGAATTTGGTTCGCTATGTATATATAATTTCGACAATATAATAAGTTTAGACGTGGTGTTCATAGGTGTCTGTTGATTTCTGGTTGCGTCTTACACGTTTGGACCTCACGTTTTCCCTGATCATCACAGCCCTCCCCACCACCACCACCACCACCATCACTACAGTTATTATAACCACTACAGTTATTATAACCACTACAGAGTTATTATGACCACCACAGTTATTATAACCCTGTAAGACAAGAGACGCTGATCTAGATCCACGTCTCCCTCAGCCTTGATCACGTCTGCCCTCGTGAGTTATGTGTGTGGTGCCCCTAAACTACGACTCCAGCTGTATAACCTTACTTTCATAACACTGGGAATGATATCATTCTTGAACATTTAGTTTGTTCTTAATGTTCATGTTGCTTGGAGAAAATATTTAGGTAGGGTGAACAAGTGAATCGTATAGAATGAGAATATTCATATAGTGAAAAATATTCATTTGGAGTGACATGTATGAATATTTATGTAGAGTGAAGAATAATCGATTAAAGTGTATCATATTCATTTGTAGAGAAATATACTCATACACAGTTAGCCACATTCATCTAAAGTGCCAAGAATATTCATAAAATAGAACAAAAGATATTCTTCAGCAGGGGTCTGCTTCATCGACCGCAGGCGGACTGGGGAGGGACATGTAGAAAAAAAAAACCCCATGTGATATATGGCCACAATCTTGAGGAACTGACCAAGTCTGATGTGATTAAGTGCATTTTGGGCGTACAAGAAACGGAGATAAGGGAAGGAAGGAGAAAAACTCGTTGTAAGATAGACGATTCATTGTAAGAGAATCAATCATATTTACGTTATCATGATAAACGTGGCTTGATTATTGTTGTCAGCTCTTATCTATTATACGTTATTTAGTTCTGAAAAAGGGGGCAGTTTTATCGTTTGCCTTTTCCTAAAAAAAAAAAAAGTTCAAAAGCCTCGTATTGTGCTACATCATACGCTAATCCTATACACGCGAACGTACAATGTAGTTCTGTCTCTCTGATTGCTCATGTCGTATTTTAATCCTTTTTAAAGTAATTATTGACACATGTTGCATGATTACCGCTCGTGGCAGTGGCGTCCAATCACAGATTATGTGCTGGTGAAGTGGACGACCAGTTCTGTAGTTGTCTGTGAACAGTTGGTGTATAGTGAAGGAAAATCTCATTCACTTGTGTGTATATCTATAACCTAATATACCTCCACAGTGAATGGTTGGGAGAAGCTGGAGCCTGGCAGTGACAGGCGGAGTATCTGCAGTGAGAGGTTCAGATATCTTTCTGGTCAGTGTAGTATCCGCGGTGAGGACTCGGATATCTTTCTGGTGAGGGGGGAGTATCCGCGGAGACGCGCCGTGGATATCTTTCTGGTCGCCTGGCGATCCTGTGCCTGTCGTGGTCTAAAGGGTTGGAGGGAGGAGGGTGTGTGTGTGTGTGTGTGTGTGTGTGTGTGTATCCCTGGAGATATCTCTGGGGTCGACCCCCGTAGGACTGACCCGGGAGGCTCCGGAGGATCTTAGGGGGGGTGGAGGAGGAGGCGTGACTGGAGGGCAACGACTTCAGGCAGAGAGAGAGAGAGAGAGAGAGAGAGAGAGAGAGAGAGAGAGAGAGAGAGAGAGAGAGAGAGAGAGGTCCTCTAGGGATGAAAGGGGGAATTAGAAATGGAAGAGGAGAAAGATGAATGAGTGAATAACAGATGAAGATGAAGAATGATATGGTGTAGGAATATATCACCAAATTGAAGAAATAAGAAGTGGAGGTGATAAGCATGAATAAGATGTTATAGAAAGATGCAATGAAGATAAAGACGATAATAAACTTGGAAATATAAAGAAATAGGAAGCTACAAAAGTAAGAACGGAAAATATTGAGCTGGAGATGTATGATTTTTTGAGGTATAAAGAAAGATTTTATATCTTCGTAGTTTCTTAGTAATAAGAAGAAACAGGTGGGAATAAAGACTCGATAAATCAGAAATAATGACAGACAGAAAATGATAAAGAAAGATGAATTAACAACATATTCACAGTTTGCATGATTGTGTGAGTTTGTTGTGAGGTCATGAGATGTGTATGACGGGACCCGGATGTTTATGGTTCATGCAGGTGTTTGGATACGACACCAAAGCCCTGTCTATTTACCGATGACGTAACCCTTTCTCCCTGACATGTGATATGTGATATACCAGTGGTATGTGGCGCATTATGTATTATGGGGTTGTGATGTTATGTAAGAAGACTCATAGGCAGATTATTTTTACATATGTATTTATGTACAAACGTACATACATATATACGCAACAAATAGATTTACATGATCAATTGTACAACATGATGTAGCGCACACACACACACACACACACACACACACACACAACTAACAGAAGACATAATATAAAATTAAGCAAGAATCTTGTAAAAAAAAAAAAAAAAACATGGAGAAATACTTTTATAGTATGATAATAGTGGATGAATGGGATAAGATAACTGAGCACATGGTTAATGCAGGCACCATAGTACATAAATATAAGTAGTATGATTATAGAGAATGTTTAAAGAGATGGGGCCCCACCAGTGTACAACCCCCTCCCCGTACAGTACAAGGGATGGGGCCCCACCAGTGTAAAACCCCCTCCCCGTACAGTACAAGAGATGGGGCCCCACCAGTGTACAACTCCCTCCCCGTACAGTACAAATGGGTAATTACAAAAAAACGTGATTACAGATCCATGCGAACATGCCACTAGCCATTCCACATCTTTGGGAAAGACCTGTAATGCTGTATTCCACTCAGCTGTAACTTGAAACAGTGACCCGAGCCGATCCAACTAACAGAAACTGTATCCAACAAATGTGCTGACGAATTTGCCTACACATTTTCTACTTCATTGGAGGTTCCTGGTTAAAACTTTCACACCAATATATTTTCCCAGAGAATGACATGACCCCCTGGAAATTGGCGATGCCTATTTTCCCCATTTCGTTGTTGAGGTTTTTGTAAAAGAATAACAACACCATCACCCGAACTGGATCGACTTCAGTTCCATAGTGGGTGCTCATAATGGAGACCGCTTCCCATCACAGTTACGTTACGTAGGATAGATAATTGTCTCAATAGACTTGCATGACGGGACGATATACCATCCAGGTCCATTTGGCAACGCGAGCATAATTTCTAAGACCGGTTTCCAAAGACGAGAGGACGAAATCGTTGCCAACCCTGTTTCGCAAGCACGACCCAATTTCTAGGCCCAATTTTCCAACCCAATTTCTAGACCCAATTTCCCAACCCAGTTTCTCTAGCCAGTTTCCCAACCTAGTTTCTCTGCCCAGTTTCCCAACCCAATTTCCAAACACAATCCACGCCAAATGATTATGAACCCTATTTCGCAAGCACGACCCAATTTCTATGACCAGTACCACCACACACGTCATCCTAAGAGGTCATCCAGCCTACCAGTACCCCATTAGAGAGTATATTTCTCCTCCTCCGGCTCGTCCAGATAACACAAGACCACTGATAATATCCCGCCCAACTTCGTCTCAGTTCTGGCCCACTTTTCAAGTCCCACTTGTGCCACTCAGAGAAGGTTTTAGACTGGGGGAGATCAGGTGACCCCAGGTCTCTCTCTCTCTCTCTCTCTCTCTCTCTCTCTCTCTCTCTCTCTCTCTCTCTCTCTCTCTCTCTCTCTCTCTCTCTCCCTGGGCGTGTCACCTTGGCCGCGTTGCCTCACTAACTTGGGTCAACAGAAGATGATCTGGGACCAGCCATAAGGGCCCCCCTGGGAGACTCCCATGTCCCTCCTGAAGCGGGTGTATCACGTGTCATCAGCCAGCCAGCCAGCACCCCTCCACACACACACACATACACACACACACCGTCGTACGTCAGGCTGGCGTGGTGGTGGGAGAGGCGTGGTGGTGGGAAAGGCGTGGAGGGAGGGTTGGGGAAGGAAGGCGAGAGGTCACTGTGGGGTTGGGAGGGAGGCAGACGGGGTTGTGTTGGTTGTGGGGTTGAAGGGTTCGACTCGGGGGTTGCGAGACGTCAAAGTATAGGGCGTTGCCTGCAGGTTGGAGGGAGCAGTTCTTTCTCCATCCTTCTTTGTCCTCTCCCCCCCCCCCCCCCTACTCCATCTCTCTACGTACACTGTTGGTGAACCAGAGTGTGAATGCTCTCTCTCTCATGCACGCGACCTCACAGCCCCATCTCGCCACCTGAACACAACACATACATAATGCATCCAAGCGACGCCACACCACACCACAGTTAGAACAGTGGCTCACTTAAGACAAAACATCTGCATCACCACAGAATTCCACCGTCACTCCCCTTGACTCCCGACAACCCTACACGAATACAACCTACACCCAACTATAATAACAACCCTGAATGCACAACTGCTCATCCTCAGTGAAATTCCAGTCGCATACGACACACACACACACACACACACACACACACACACACACGTGCGCGCAACTAACATTTACCACCGCACAATATACATCAACAGAGTTTCTCTGCTCCATCCTAAACTACGCCTCACCTTCCTTTCTTATCGACACTTTCAAAAGCTACAAACTACAGTAACAGAGCACTCAGAACCGTCATTGATCGTTAGCAGCTACAGACATGTAATTACCTGCACAAGGAAACAGTAATGTTTCCTAATACATTCCCGCTTCAGCATGCTTAGCATACAATTCTTTGCACCAACACTATACTCCTCCCGCCCAAAGTCGCATCATAACCAGTGACCAGCCCGCAAGCAGATATGAAAAACACCTCACCCCGCCTCACACTCTAGCAGTCTACACTTGTGAATCGACCCACCACGCAGCACATAAAACATCGGCAAAACATAATCACCCTGTAATGACTCGACGAGCACAAAACAACCGCAACCCACTCTCGTAGTAACCCAGTTTCAAACCATATTCCACCAGACACACACATCCATCTGAAACTGCATTCCCAAGACATGTACGAGTAACACTTTCCCATATTCTTTCTGGCCATTTCTCCAACATTACAAACATTGATTCAATATATTACAAAACTCCTTATGCTTTGCAATGGAGACGCTAAACACTTCCTCGCCCATCTGTCTTGTACACACCACACGAGCACAAAACTTCACCACCACACTTCTTGATTAATGGTCTTACCAACTGGACGTAGCTGACTTTATGGGCGCTGCTGGAGCTCCACCGAAAGGGGGTCATGGAGAGGGAAGGTAAGGTATGATTATATATATATATATATATATATATATATATATATATATATATATATATATATATATATATATATATATATATATATGCCGTTGAATATCGTATGGCTTTCCCAATAAGACACATGTCAGATCCCTTCCTGATTGACCCCACACCAGCTTCCGCCTGACATAAACAAATGCACCAAGGGATCAAACACCAATAAAGAACTTTAGTCCTCTTAATGAATGCCTCTGCGCTCGCCCTTGTTAGAACATGACCTCCTTGACAACCCTAATGCCCCGGGAAGGTTCATTTGTCATCCTTAATGACCCGCTGGCCTGTTACACCCTCATTAATGTCATCAGTTGAACGAGCGCATGATGATGACCCGCCTTGACCTATGACGTCGTATTCATCTTGACCACAAAGAAAAGGTCAGGGTTGGTGGCTCTTGTTAAGAGGCGTAACCTCATATCAAGGTTGGGTTATGGAGTCGTGACGCTAAGGCAACTTGTTTTTTTTTGCCGTATAGTTGACGTTGAATTAATGGAGTTGAATCACATAGACATCACCCTTGAATTAACTTTAAATATCTAAGACGTAACCTTATATTAACGGCTAAATTTAGCGACTTAACCATGATTTACCGTTTAGTCAGTGACGGAACCCTGAATTAACGTTCGTTTACAATGACGTAACCCTGAATTAACGTTAGATAGCGGAGACTTAACCCTGAATTAACATTTAGCCAAAGAGACGCAGGCTTAAATTAACGCTTCACCTTGAAGAGAAATCAAACGAATATTTTAAAGTTATATATATATATATATATATATATATATATATATATATATATATATATATATATATATATATATGGCCGACTTTCTCTTGGTTCATTCAGTCCGCTCCAGTCTGTTTCCTTTAATTTCCATTTTTTTTATTAAACTTATCTTTTTGGGGTCTATGGGTTGTATACATTCCGTATGTTCGTGGTTTTTTGAAAGAAAAGACCTCAGATTTAAACTCCAGGGAAAAATGAGGAAAAGGAAACGAATTGTTTTGTGAAATAAAAGGGAACCTCTAAGCTAGCTGTTATATATATATTTTTATATATATATATATATTTTAATTTTTATAAAATATATAAATATTTTTATATATATATTTTAATAAAAAGTTTTATACCCAAATGGGGGAATATGTAAATCTTACATTTTTGCGGGCGTTTTTAACTGCAAAGGGCTTGAAGGGGGTTGGAGCTTTCGGGCAGTCTCCCCCCCCGGAAATTTCAACTTTCCCTTTAGCCTGATTCAGAAATGGAGACATTTTCTTTTTTTTTTTTTCCCCCCCACACTTACTTGGTGTTGGTGGGCACGTTTTGGAAAAATGTGGGGTACCCCCAGTCCGTGGAAAAAATTGAATTATTAAAATTTAAACGTTGTCTTGTGTGTTTGTTACGGTGAACAGTTTTTAAAAAGGTTTTCATATGATTATGAAAATTTAAATCCCCATTTCCAAACAACACACACTCACAACACACAACACACCACTCACAAAAACCGGCGGGGAATTGGGTTTTTATTTTCCCCTTTTTTTTCCCCCTTTTCCTTCTTTATTTTCCTTTTTTTTTTAAATCCCCCCCCCAAGGCAGTAAAAAAAAAAAGGGATCCAATAAACATGTTTGGTGAAACAAATGGTAAAACACGACCCATTTTTACAAGACAACAAAACCCAAACCCTTTTTTCCCAAACCGGAATTAAAAGGGACAAAAACCTGTCGCCGCAAAACCATTGATTTTATCTCCTTTTAAAATTTCTTTTCTTGCTTTTTCTGGGAAAGCTTGCTTCTCTCTTTCTCTTTTTTTAAACCCCCCCCCAAAAGAAAAAGGTCCCCGGGGCCAAGAAACCGAGAAACATTTTGGAGAAGGGACCCCAAAATACCTTTTTAGGGTTTTTTGGGTGTTTGGGGGGTTTTGGGTTTGGTTTTTTTAACAAAGTGGATGGTTTTGTGTTTTCCAAGATTCGGTTATTCAAAGGGTCTATGGGGCATGGGTTTTTTTCCCCCCCCCCCCCCCCCCTTTCTTGTGGGACGGGGGGGGGGGGTCTGGCGTGGGGCCCCGGTTCTGTACGCTGAGGTCAAACCCCATTTTTCAAATGGGAAACCCGCGGAGCGTTATCCCGGGGCGGGGTTTTTCCCTTGGGGCATGTGTGTTCCTCCATCTTAGTGGTGGGGAGAGGGTGCTTTTGGGGGGGCCCTTTTGCTATCTCTTCTCTCCTTCCCCTCTCCTCTCTCTCTCTCCTTTTCCCCCCTTCCCCCCCCCCCTTTTCTCCCCTCTTCTGTATTTAAAAGCACGAAGTTTACGTAAAAACCCCTTTAGCCGACGTCTTGGTGTTTTCTGGGGGAAAGGGGTTTTGAAGGGAAAAACAGGGGGTATTTTTAGGTGTTCCGTCCCTGCCCCCGGGGGGGGGGCACGTACCCTTTTTCACCAGGGGGTACGTTCCGTCCCTGCACCAAGGGGGGGCACGTAACCCTCATGCCCCCAGGGGGGTTTGTACCCGTCATGGGACCAGGGGGGGGGGTACCCTCCGTCCCTGCCCAAAGGGGGGTAAACGTACCGTTCATTGGGACCAGGGGGTCACGTTTTCCGTCATTTCACCAGGGGGGGCCCGTTTCCGTCAAAAGCACCAGGGGGGGTCCTGTTTCCGTCATTGGGGACCAGGGGGGTCACGTTTCCGTCATGCACCAGGGGGGTTCAGCTGACCAAGGGGGGCAGAGGTTTCCAAACCCGGGGGGGTTTCCCCTACCCTCTCACCAGGGGGGGGCACGTTTCCGTCAGGAAACCGGGGGGTCAGTACCTCATTCCCGGGGGTCAGTCCCTTCCTGCAAAAGGGGGGGGGGCACGTACCGTCATGCACCAGGGGGGTCAGTAAACCCTCATGCATTTAAGAATGATAGAAAACATATACGATTTGAAGATACGCAAGATAAATTTTATAGTGAAGCTTGAACACTCGATGCCTCAAGTACAAGTGTTAAGTACAGTAAACACGGTGTGTACTTAAAGCTTATGTTGGAATGTGCCTTTCCATGTACACGCAGTGTGCCTCTCGGTTGTACACGTAGTGTGCCTCTCGTGTACACACAGTTGTGCCTTCAGTGACAAACAGTTGTGCCTCGCAGTTGTTCACATAGTGTGCCTCTCAGTGTACACATAGTGTGCCTCCTCAGTGTTACATTGTGTTGCCTCAAGTGTACACACAGTGTGCCTCTCAGTGTACACACAGTTGTGCCTTCAGTGTTACATTATAGGGTGCCTCTCAGTGTAAACTCTGTGTGCCTCTCAGTGTACACACAGTGTGCCACTCTCAGTTAGTGTCACATAGTGTTGCCTCTCAGTGTACACATAGTGTGCCTCTCAGTTGTTTATAACAATTGTGTGCCTCTAGTTGTACATATAGTTGCTCTCAGTGTTCACACTGTGTGCCTATCTCGAGTGTTGTACACACAGTGTGCCTCTCAGTGTACACATTGTGTGGCCTCTCAGTGTACATATAGTGTGCCTTCAGTGTACAATTGTGTGCTCTCATGTACACACAGTGTGCCTCTCAGTGTACACGTTTGTGTGGCCTTCAGTGTACACGTAGTGTGCCTCTCAAGTGTACACACTGTTGTGCTCTCAGTGTACACATAGTGTGCCTCTCAGTGTTCACGTAATGTGGCCTCTCAGTGTGCACGTAGTGTGCCTCTCGGTGTACACGTAGTGTGCTCTCAGTGTACACATGGTGAGGCTCTCAGTGTACCATTGTGTGCCTCTCAGTGTACACGTAGTGTGACTCTCAGTGTACACCGTAGTGTGCCTCCAGTTTACACGTTAGTGTTGCTCTCAGTGTACACACTGTGTGCCTCTCAGTGGTACACACAGTGTGCTCTCAGTGTACACATAGTGTGCTCTTCAGTGTACACATAGTGTGCCACTCAGTGTTTACACATTAGTGTGCCTCTCAGTTGTACACACAGGTGCCTTCAGTTGTACAAATAGTGTGCCTTCAGTGTACACTAGGGTGCTCTGTGTACACATAGTGTGCTATCAGTGTACACACAGTGTGCCTTCATGTGTACACATTAGTGTGCCTCTCAGTGTACAGTAGTGTGCCTCTAGTGTACACATAGTGTGCCTCAGTGTACATATAGTGTGCCTTCAGTGTACCCACGTAGTGAGCCTGCTCTCAGTGTACAACATAGTGTGCCTCTTGTGTACACTTAGTGTGCCTCTCAGTGTACACGGTAGACTTAGTGTGCCTTCAGTGTACATATAGTGTGGCCTCTCAGGTACACGTAGTGTGCCTCCAGTGTACACATAGTGTGCTCTCGTGTTACTCATAGTGTGCCTTCATGTGTAACACACAGTGTGCCTCTCAGTGTACACGTAGTGTGCCTTCAGTGTACAACAGTGTGGCTCTCTGTGTACACATAGTGTTGCCTTCAGTGTACACATTAGTGTGCCTTCCAGGTGTACCGTAGTGTGGCATCTCAGTGTACACGTAGTGTGCTTCTCAGTGTACCACGTAGTGTGCTCTCAGTGTACACGTAGTGTGCTCTCAGTGTGACACGTAGTGTTGCCTCTCATTGTACACATTGTGTGCCTCTCAGTGTTACCACGTAGTGTGCCTCTAATGTACACAAGTGGGCACCTTCAGTGTACATATAGTGTGGGCTACTCAGTTGTACACTAGTGTGCCTCTCAGTGTACACCATAGTGTGCTCTCAGTTACACGTAGTGTGCTCTCGGTGTACACACAGTGTGCCTCTCATGTGTACACACAGTGTGCCTCTCAGTCGTACACAACGTGTTGCCTCTCAGTGTACACATAGTTGTGCCTCTCTGTGTACATACATGTGTTGCCTTCAGTGTACAGTAGTGTGCCTCTCAGTGTACACGTTAGTGTGCCTCTAAGTGTACAACATAGTGTGCCTTCTCAGTGTACACACGTGTGCCCTCAGTGTACATATAGTGTTGCCCTATCAGTGTACACGTAGTGTGCTCTCAGTGTACCATAGTGTGCCTCAGTGTACATTAGTGGTGCCTCTCCAGTGTACCACATAGTGTGCCTCTCTGTGTAAACACATAGTGTGCTAAATGTACACATAGTGTGCCTCTCAGTGACACACAGTGTTGCCTCTCAGTGTACACATAGTGTGCCTCTCAGTGTACACATAGTGGCCTCTCAGTGTACACATAGTGTGCTCAGTGTACATATAGTGTGCCTCTCAGTGTACACGTAGGTGTGCTCTCAGTGTCACATAGGTGTGCCTTCAGTGTACACATTGTGTGTCCTCTCAGTGTTACACTTAGTGTGCCTCTCAGTGGTACACACAGATGTGCTCCGTGTACAACATAAGTTGTGCCTCTCAGTGTTCCACAGTTGTGCCTCTCAGGTGTACACACACGTGGCCTCCTCAGTGTAAATAAATGTGCCTTCTCAGGTACACATAGTGTGCCTCTCAGTGTACACATAGTGTGCCTCTCAGTGTACACATAGTGATGCCTCTCAGTGTCACACGTAGTGTGCCTCTCAGTGTACACATAGTGTGCCTATCAGTGTCACACAGTTGAGCCTCTCAGTGTACACAGTGTGTGGCCTCTCAGTGTACACGTAGTGTGCTCTCAGTTGTACACTAGTTATGTGCCTCTCAGTGTTCACGTGAAGTGTGCCTCTCAATGTACACATGTGTGCCTTCTCAGTGTAACGTATATGTTGCCTCTCTGTGTACACGTAGTTGCCTTCAGTGTACAATTAGTGTGCCTCTCAGTGTACACGGTAGTGTGCCTCTCCAGTGTACACGTAGTGTGCCTTCGGTGTAACCATAGTGTGCCTCTCAGTGTAAATATAGTGTTTGCCCTCTCAGTGTACACGTAGTGTGCTCTCAGTGTTCACATAGTGTGCCTCTCTGTGTACACGTATTTTTTTCTGTGTGCCGCTCAGTGTACACAACAGTGTGCCTCTCAGTGTATACCCACAAGGTGCCTCTCAGTGTACACACAGTTGTGGCCTCTCAGTGTACCACAGTGGGCTCTAGTGTACCCCATAATGTGCCTCACAGTGTACACATAGTGTGCCTCTCTGTGTACTCATTGTGTGCGCCTCTCAGTGTACACATAGTGTGCCTCTCAGTGTACACGTAGTGTGCTCTCTCAATATAAATCATAGTGTGCCTCTCAGTGTACACATTAGTGTGCCTCTCAGTGTACAACATAGTGTGCCTCTCAGTGTACACATAGTGTGCCTCCTCAGTGCTACGCGTAGTGTGCCTCTCAATGTACACGTAGTGTGCCTCTCCAGTGTACACGTAGTGTCCTCTCAGTGTACACGTAGTGTGGCCTTCAATGTACACGTAGTGTGCCTCTCAGTGTATCATAGTGTTGCCTTCTCAGTGTACAAGTAGTGTGCTCTCAGTGTACACTAGTGTGCCTCTCTGGTTACTCGTAGTTAGTGTGCCTCTCAATGTCACATAGTGTGCCTCTCAGTGTACACTAGTGTGGCCTCTCAGTGTACACATAGTGGCCTCTCAGTGTACACATTAGTGTGACTCTCAGTGTAACACGTAGTGTGCCTCTCAGTGTACACATATGTGCCTCTCGTGTACACGTAGTGTGCCTCTCAGTGTACACATAGAGTGCCTCTCAGTGTACACATAGTGATGCTCTCTAGTGTACACATAGTGTGCCTCTCAGTGTACACGTAGTGTGCCTCTCAATTGTACACATAGTGTGCCTCTCACGTGTACACATAGTGCGCCTCTCAGTGTACACATAGTGTGCTCTCAGTGTACACATAGTGTTGCCTATCAGTGTACACATAGTGTGCCTCTCAGTGTACACATAGTTGTTGCACTCTACAGTGTACACAGAGTGAGCCCTTTCTCAGTGTACACGTAGTGTATATACGCGACGGTGGGTTCGGACCTGGGAGCTGGTTTGGTTTTTACCCACAACGCAATACAACTCTCAAATTTCTTCCAAGTTCTCCCTTCGTCACAGTCGATAGGTCTATTGTTTCTGGTCTCACCCCGCTGTATAGACGGGCTATGACATATACTTCGTCTCTCTCTCTCTCTCTTCCTCTCTCTCTATCTCTCTCTCTCTCTCTCTCTCTCTCTCTCTCTGTATATACAGAGCACGACGTTACGTAACCCTTGAGCACGACGTCTTGGTGTTTTCTGGGACAAAGGTTAGAAGAACATCAGAGTATGAGGTCGTACCGTCATGCACCAGGGGGGTCACGTACCGTCATGCACCAGGGGGTCACGTACCGTCATGCACCAGGGGGGTCACGTACCGTCATGCACAGGGGGTCACGTACCGTCATGCACCAGGGGGGTCACGTACCGTCATGCACCAGGGGGGGTCACGTACCGTCATGCACCATTTGGGTCACGTACCGTCATGCACCAGGGGGTCCGTACCGTCATTGCACCAGGGAGGGGTCATGTACCGTCAATGCACCAGGGGGTCACGTACAGTCATGCACCAGGGGGGACATGTACCGTCATGCACCAAGAGGGGGGTCACGTACCGGCATGGGCACCAGGGGGGTCACGTACCGACCTGCACTACAAACAATACTAAACAGGGTCAACGTACCGTCAACACCAGGGGGGTTCACGTACGTCATGCACCAGGGGGTAACGTACCGTCATGCAACCAGGGGGTCACGTACGTCATGGCACCCGGTGTCACTACCCGTCCATGCCATTCTTGTGGTCAGGTTGTACACCCCACCGGTTCCGTGCCCCCCCACCCCCCCCCCCGCCCCCCATTCCCCCATGTCTCTTAATAGAGTGACTTCGTATATTTTCTCTTTCCTTCTCTTTTTTTTTTCTCTTTAATCAGTTGGTTCAAGTTTATGCGAAGTGTAAACCATTATTGCTTTTGGTTTAATTGGGAAAAAAGCAACCACTTGTGTGCGAGGCCATGTTGAGCGAACGAGAGAGAGAAAAAAAAGAATGTAAAGAATTTAAGAATGATAGAAAAACAATATACGAATGAAGATACGCAAGATAAATCTTAAGTGAAAGCTTGAACACTCGAAGCCTCAAGTACAAGTGTAAAGTAACAGTCAACACCGGTGTTTACTTAAAGCTTAGCTTGGAAAGTGCCTTTCCATGTACACGCAGTGTGCCTCTCGGTGTACACGTAGCAGTGGGTGGCCTCTCACGATGGTACACAAGTGGGTGCTCTCAGTGTACACACAGTGTGCCTTCTCATGTACACATAGTGTGCTCTCAGTGTACACATAGTGTGCCTCTCAGTGTACATATATGGGTGCCTCTCAGAGGTACACACTAGTGTGCCTCTCAGTGTACACACAGTGTGCCTCACAGTGTACATATAGTGTGCCTCTCAGTGTACACACAGTGTGCCTCTCAGTGTACACACAGTGTGCCTCTCAGTGTACACATAGTGTGCCTCTCAGTGTACACATAGTGTGCCTCTCAGTGTACACATAGTGTGCCTCTCAGTGTACATATAGTGTGCCTCTCAGTGTACACACAGTGTGCCTCTCAGTGTACACACAGTGTGCCTCTCAGTGTACACATAGTGTGCCTCTCAGTGTACATATAGTGTGCCTCTCAGTGTACACATAGTGTGCCTCTCAGTGTACACACAGTGTGCCTCTCAGTGTACACGTAGTGTGCCTCTCAGTGTACACGTAGTGTGCCTCTCAGTGTACACACAGTGTGCCTCTCAGTGTACACATAGTGTGCCTCTCAGTGTACACGTAATGTGCCTCTCAGTGTACACGTAGTGTGCCTCTCGGTGTACACGTAGTGTGCCTCAGTGTACACATAGTGTGCCTCTCAGTGTACACATAGTGTGCCTCTCAGTGTACACGTAGTGTGCCTCTCAGTGTACACGTAGTGTGCCTCTCAGTGTACACGTAGTGTGCCTCTCAGTGTACACACAGTGTGCCTCTCAGTGTACACACAGTGTGCCTCTCAGTGTACACATAGTGTGCCTCTCAGTGTACACATAGTGTGCCTCTCAGTGTACACATAGTGTGCCTCTCAGTGTACACACAGTGTGCCTCTCAGTGTACACATAGTGTGCCTCTCAGTGTACACATAGTGTGCCTCAGTGTACACATAGTGTGCCTCTCAGTGTACACACAGTGTGCCTCTCAGTGTACACATAGTGTGCCTCTCAGTGTACACATAGTGTGCCTCTCAGTGTACACATAGTGTGCCTCAGTGTACATATAGTGTGCCTCTCAGTGTACACGTAGTGTGCCTCTCAGTGTACACATAGTGTGCCTCTCAGTGTACACATAGTGTGCCTCTCAGTGTACACGTAGTGTGCCTCTCAGTGTACATATAGTGTGCCTCTCAGTGTACACGTAGTGTGCCTCTCAGTGTACACATAGTGTGCCTCTCAGTGTACACATAGTGTGCCTCTCAGTGTACACACAGTGTGCCTCTCAGTGTACACGTAGTGTGCCTCTCAGTGTACACACAGTGTGCCTCTCAGTGTACACATAGTGTGCCTCTCAGTGTACACATAGTGTGCCTCTCAGTGTACACGTAGTGTGCCTCTCAGTGTACACGTAGTGTGCCTCTCAGTGTACACGTAGTGTGCCTCTCAGTGTACACGTAGTGTGCCTCTCAGTGTACACGTAGTGTGCCTCTCAATGTACACATAGTGTGCCTCTCAGTGTACACGTAGTGTGCCTCTCAGTGTACACATAGTGTGCCTCTCAGTGTACATATAGTGTGCCTCTCAGTGTACACATAGTGTGCCTCTCAGTGTACACATAGTGTGCCTCTCAGTGTACACGTAGTGTGCCTCTCGGTGTACACACAGTGTGCCTCTCAGTGTACACACAGTGTGCCTCTCAGTGTACACACAGTGTGCCTCTCAGTGTACACATAGTGTGCCTCTCAGTGTACACATAGTGTGCCTCTCAGTGTACACGTAGTGTGCCTCTCAGTGTACACGTAGTGTGCCTCTCAGTGTACACATAG
>NC_092230.1:38725598-38728098 GCF_036320965.1 Panulirus ornatus
GGGATACCCTCGATGGGGTTGTGGTGACGAACTGCAACTGAGGGACGAGGGATCTCTGGTAGTGGCAGGAGGTGACTGGCGGTGGCGGGGATGGTGCCAGTAGCTTTTTTTTCCCCTCCTAACTGTCGCATGAGTTGCAGGTGATGGTTGGAGATGGTCGGGAGGACCAGTGTGATGACCGTCTCTTGATAGGTGGTGTTGAGAGGAACCCAGGATGGTCATGTATGGCCTGTTCTGCACCTTCTCCAGTGGGCCTGTTGTGTGGTGGTGGTGGTGGGTCAGGGAGGAAGACCAGGCGGGTGGGTGGGTGGAGGGAGAGGCACAGGTGAGTCTGGGGGAAGGACTGAAAGTGGTGTGGAGGTTCCTGAGTTCAGATGGAGGGGAGACCAAGTGTCTTGGGTTGGACGACGAAGAACAATGTGCACACGAGGACTTGATGATGATGGTGGAGACGTGTTCCCTCCCTCCCCAGCATAGGTCATCGTCTGAGAGGTAGTATCTATCCCTCTCTCTCTATATATATCTATCTCTGGATCCTGGAGTGCTTCCCTTGTATACAGGGGACGGAGGAGAGGAGGAGTGTTTTTAAGCTGTCGATGCAGTGGAATAGTCGGCAGTGAAGTTATCTGGGCACGGGCATTGGCTGGGCTGGTCTGGTCAACACACTTACACACACACACACACACACACACACACACACACACACACACACACACCCGAGTTATAACGATGCAAATTCAGTCTCGACCAGACAACAACAGAGCACAATGTATTTATAAAACTTCTTAGTCATGTTGGCTAAATCCCCTCCCCTCCCCTCACTCACCCCATCCTCTCCCCACCTGGAGAGGGAAAAAAAGAAGGTTGGGGAGAAAAAAGAAAGAAAAGGAAAAAAAAAAGAACGTTCCCTGTGGCCCAGAATAGAATATATCAGAACCTGTGGAAGATTAAGTCTTAGATGTTGGAAGAGAAGGTGATGTTGAGCACGACGGTACGACCCTTGAGCACGACGGTACGACTCTTGAGCACTACGGTACGACCCTTGAGCACGACGGTACGACCCTTGAGCACTACGGCACAACCCTTGAGCACGACGGTACGACCTTTGGGTGCGGGCTCTGGTTACAACTGGCCAAGCCATCATATTCAAGGGTCGTACCGTCGTGCTTAAGGGTCGTACCGTCGTCCTCAAGGGTCATACCGTCGTGCCAGGGTCGTGCTCAAGGGTCGTACCGAACTGCTGATGATGCTAAGGACAACAAACACAGTAAATGACCACCAGCAAGGACACAGTGTACACAGAACACGGTATGCAAATACAATCGACCACAAGAAATCCAGCAGTAGTTTCTCCCGGTAAGGGGAATTCGAACGCCAGAGTTTCAGGAAGTTCTAAAGCAAGTTTCATCACCTGTTTCGGTGAATACATGCCCAGGCGACTGAAACACAAGGAAACGCCGGTCACAAGTTTCAAGTTTCCGAAGTGGAGTTGACAGATCTTGGAGATGAAATTTTTTGGGCTCCACGTTTCCCCATGATAACCGGAGCGCTACGGAGAGAGAGAGAGAGAGAGAGAGAGAGAGAGAGAGAGAGAGAGAGAGAGAGAGAGAGAGAGTGGTAATGGCTTCGATCAGGTTTCCGGGAAAGACTTTGGTGAAGGAAAAGTTTGGGTTCTCCGATGGACGTGGGCAGAGGAATGGAGGCAAAAAGGCCTAAGTCAAGTTCACCTGGAGGACTAGTGTAAGTGTACTTACAAGGAGCCAAGGGGCACACTGTGCATAAGTAAAACACTTATAAGTGCATTATGGAAGGATGAATATAAGTATAATTATAACACTTTAATTCATAAGTAGACTGTGTAAGTAAACGTCCCATAAGTGCCTTTAGTATATTGGTGAAGGGGTATTTACCATAACTGATGCAGTAGTACTATGTATAAGTAATACATAAGTACATATGGAGGACTGATATAAGTGCACTTATAATAAGAAATCGTAGATGATCAATATGCAAACGGTGAAAAAAATTTTTTTATTATTACAGTACTTTAAACCTTTGTACATACGGTGGAGGAAAAGTGGCATTAGCTGTTTGAAGTGAGGGTGTTTACATGTGGCCAACCAGCCAACCACCCGTTCGGTTCTTTGCTCCCCTAGCGGTGATGATTGGCAACTCTAACACATTACGGTGACGGGGGGAGGAGGGAAACCCCCTTCCCTCCGGAACCCATGGAAAAGGAACGCATGACATATGGAAGAATTCGAAACCCCTCCTTTGTCCGAATTTCATGGAAGGGACGTATGAAATGGATGGGTTCGAACCCCACCCTCTCCTTTCTCTCTCTCTCTCTCTTTCGAGTTCTGACTTGACAACTCACGAGTTATTAGCCTTGATTGATGGATGGGGGGGGAATGGGGGGGGGGGGGGGTCGGAACACCAATCAATCATTGGCTGATGGAAAGTCAAAATTCCTGCTGTGTGGGTAATGTGGTTGGAATGT
>NC_092230.1:38733098-38758098 GCF_036320965.1 Panulirus ornatus
CCTAGATAATGATGATCTATGCCAGGAGGGTTAACTAGGCCGACCTCTGACCTCTGACCTTGTTGACTTTAGAATTAAGGTATTCCTCCCCCAATCACACGACCATATCATCCCTCAGTATGATGACTACATCTTTTCTAAGGACAGACACTGGACATACACACACACAGAAGAAATCCTGCACCTGTGTTTTCTAAATTTGTGAATGTTTTCTGAACCTTCACGTTTGACTTGTTTTCTAAATGTTCAGGTTTTGTCTGTTTTCTAAACCCTTCACGTTTGACCTCCATGTGTCTGCCAGAATCAAGGTATTAAGTACAAGTGAACTCAGTGAAATGAATTGTATAGTATATACTTAATATCTGGATAAGTAAAGAACCACCTGGATAAGTAGAGACCCATCTGGATAAGTTAAGAACCATCTGAATAATTAGAGACCCATCTGGAGAAGTAAAGATCCATCTGGAGAAGTAAAGAACCATCTGGATAAGCAAAGAACCACCTGGATAAGTAAAGAACCACCTGGATAAGTAGAGACCCATCTGGATAAGTTAAGAACCATATCGATAAGTAAAGAACCACCTGGATAAGTAAAGAACCACCTGGATAAGTAAAGAACCACCTGGATAAGTAAAGACCCATGTAGATATACGTACAGATGGCGTATAGTGATGACGGGAGATGGCATTAATGAGACTGGTAGAGACATGAGGTCTGGTCGGGCGAACTCTGGTCGACGGGGGAGGGGAGTAGGGGGGGTCTAGAATGGTGGGGGTTGGGGAGGGGTTGGAGAGACAGGGGGAGAAGGGAGTAAAGGGATGGGGAATGAAAGGGGAGGAATGAGGGAAAAAAGAGAATGAAGAGAGAAAAGAAGAAAGTAAGGGGAAGTAAGGGAGAAGAAAGGGAGAAGAAAGGAGAGATAGAAAAGGGGAGAAGGAAGAAAGGGAGAGGGAAGAAAGGGAGAAGGAAGAAGGGGAGGAGAAAAGGAAGTTAAGTTTACAGAACGGAAGAGGAGCGAGATGTAGTGTTGGAGAAATGGCTTATATGAGATACAGTGTTGGTGGATTGGTGGTGTAAATGAGACATAACGTTGGAGGAATAGTGTACAGAAGAGAGAGAGAGAGAGAGAGAGAGAGAGAGAGAGAGAGAGAGAGAGAGAGAGAGAGAGAGAGAGAGCGTTGGTGGGGGAGACGACCTTTCCCCCAACATCTAGAACAGAACTGTAGACACTCTGCTGGCGATTATGACCAAATTATGACTATGTCTATAAACCCAATTACCTGCTCAATGACCGGCTGCTGCTGCTCCCCTTCTCCTACTCTCTCTCTCTCTCTCTCTCTCTCTCTCTCTCTCTCTCTCTCTCTCTCTCTCTCTCTCTCTGCTAACAGCAGCTGGTGCAACCTAACCCGTTCTCTTACAGTTGTAGAAACCACCCACAACCACCTATCCTCCCTCCCTCCCTGTTCACACAGGTGTTGATGACCGTTCTCCGTTCTCTTTCCATTCTCGGGGTCTCCCGGATCATCTGTTGTCGCGTGGACATCCAACGGTCTGTTGTGGGCCAGGAGACGAGGGGGTAGAGGGGGAGGGGGGGTAGGTGGAGGGTAGGGAAGTGGAGTAGGAGGGGGGTTTGTTACGGGGGGGGGGTCTCTTTTACCGTCCTGCCGTGGCACGCACGAAGCAAGAAGACCCCCCTCCTCCCCCTTCTCCTCCTGGCCCCCCCCCCAAGCCCTCCCCCCTTCTCGCCCCCCCTCCTCTAACCAACCCCCACCACCCCCCCACCCCCTCCCCGGTATATGTGGTGTATAATATGTATTTGCCGGGAAGGTGGACAGGTCCGGGGGCCGGTAATGGCTGCGGAACCTGGGGAAATGGTACGGCGTATCCGGGTTGTGTTGTGGAGGGGAGGGGTGGAGGGTGGGGGAAGGGTAAGGGAGAGGAGTAGCATCTGGTATGAACATACATACTATATACGTGTGTATGTGTCTCTATACATGAATACATATATCTAGGGTGAAGATGAGTTGGGGAATATGAGAGAGGGAGGTGGTAGGTGGGGGCCGACGTGGATGGATGGTGAGCCGTGGTTGCCGTCCATTATATATATATATATATATATATATATATATATATATATATATATATATATATATATATATATATATATATATATATGAGAGAGAGAGTAGATGCATGTAAATGAGACCATTGTTCTCTTCTTCCATGACGCGCACCGCCTCGCTGTAGGCTGGGCTGGAGAGGCAAAATTGGGCATGCAAGATGAACACACGTGTGTGTGTGTGTGTGGTGTGTGTGTGTGTGTGTGTGTGTGTGTGTGTGTGTGGTGTGTGTGTGTGTGTGTGTGTGGTGTGTGTGTGTGGTGTGTGTGTGTGTGGTGTGTGTGTGTGTGTGTGTGTGTGTGTGTGTGTGTGGTGTGTGTGTGGTGTGTGTGTGTGGTGTGTGTGTGTGGTGTGTGTGTGGTGTGTGTGTGTGTGTGTGTGTGTGTGTGTGTGTGTGTGTGTGTGTATGTGTGTGTGTGTGTGTGGTGTGTGTGTGTGTGTGTGTGTGTGTGTGTGTGTGTGTGTGTGTGTGTGTGGTGTGTGTGTTCGTGGATGCTACAATGTGTGAGGGAGCTGTTTAGCATGCGGTCTATCCCTTGTTCTTCACAATCAAGAATGCCATTGCAAAATGGATATTAGGTTATCATCATCAGCAATTAGAAGGTTAATTACATTTAAGCTTGATGTTATCATTATCAGCAATTAGAAGGTTAATTACATTTAAGCTTGATGTTATCATTATCAGCAATTAGAGGGTTAATTACATTTAAGCTTGATGTTATCATTATCAGCAATTAGAAGGTTAATTACATTTAAGCTTGATGTTATCATTATCAGCAATTAGAGGGTTAATTACATTTAAGCTTCATGTTATCATTATCAGCAATTAGAAGGTTAATTACATTTAAGCTTGATGTTATCATTATCAGCAATTAGAGGGTTAATTACATTTAAGCTTGATGTTATCATTATCAGCAATTAGAAGGTTAATTACATTTAAGCTTGATGTTATCATTATCAGCAATTAGAGGGTTAATTACATTTAAGCTTCATGTTATCATTATCAGCAATTAGAAGGTTAATTACATTTGGTTTGATGTTATCATTATCAGCAATTAGAGGGTTAATAACATTTAAGCTTGATGTTATCATTATCAGCAATTAGAAGGTTAATTACATTTGGTTTGATGTTATCATTATCAGCAATTAGAGGGTTAATTACATTTAAGCTTCATGTTATCATTATCAGCAATTAGAAGGTTAATTACATTTAAGCTTCATGTTATCATTATCAGCAATTAGAAGGTTAATTACATTTAAGCTTCATGTTATCATTATCAGCAATTAGAAGGTTAATTACATTTGGTTTGATGTTATCATTATCAGCAATTAGAGGGTTAATTACATTTAAGCTTCATGTTATCATTATCAGCAATTAGAAGGTTAATTACATTTGGTTTGATGTTATCATTATCAGCAATTAGATGCTTAATTACATTTACGTTTGATGTTATTATCAGCTATTAGAAGGTTAATTACATTTAAGCTTCATGTTATTAAAATTACCAATCATATTGTACATTCTTGAGAGAACAGGTGTGAACGCCTTATGTTCACTCCAGGAACAACAGAGATGAACACCGTACTCCTGAGCAGATGTTCTTCATGAACACAACTATAGCCTATTATTCTCATATATATATGTTCAACTGTCTTGTTCACTGAAAAGTGCCAGATAGTGTTATTTACAGTGGTGTTCTTCAGGTTCTTTCCCCTTTAGGTCGAAAGTCTTATACTCAATGAATGTATTTTCGTCTTTTGAGAACATTATACATAAAAACACCAAAATGATATTCTTCGGTGTTATTATATATTATATATATATATATATATATATATATATATATATATATATATATATATATATATATATATATATATATATATTTATATTTCCCCCAGAAGAGATGAAGGTAGACATGCGTGTAGGTCTGTGAATAGACATCATAAAATTTCAATTTTCCTTGTGTGTGTGTGTGTGTGTGTGTGTGTGTGTGTGTGTGTGTGTGTGATGATATTACTGCAAGTTTATAGCAGCATTCTGGTTAGTTATAATTAGGGAGCTGAGTAATATATTTATTTTCTTGTTTATTGCCTTATAATGAATCAGTTTTTTATATATATTTTTTTTTTCTCCGTTTCAGTCAGGCGAGGGTTTGGCATTGCAGTGGTTAAGAGAACTGTTTCTACTGGACTAGTGTCATAGACGTGTATCGTTCAGGTATGTGTTATCATATGATTGAATATATCATTAGGTTATCATGAGGGATAAATATCTTTCAATATATCATTAGGTTATCATGAGGGATAAATATCTTTCAATATATCATTAGGTTATCATGGGGAATGTATATCTTTCAATATATCATTAGGTTATCATGGGGGATATATATCATTAGGTTATCATGGGGGAATATATATCTTTCAATGTATCATTAGGTTATCATGGGGGAATATATATCTTTCAATGTATCATTAGGTTATCATGGGGGAATATATATCTTTCAATGTATCATTAGGTTATCATGGGGGAATATATATCTTTCAATGTATCATTAGGTTATCATGGGGGAATATATATCTTTCAATATATCATTAGGTTATCATGGGGGAATATATATCTTTCAATGTATCATTAGGTTATCATGGGGGAATATATATCTTTCAGTATATCATTAGGTTATCATGGGTGGTTATATATCTTTGATATATATATCATTGGGGGATATGTATCTTATCTTTATCTCTAATTGTGTAGTTTTCTGACAAAGGTAAGTTATTACAAGAATATGTGTCATCTTTCGTTAATGGTACAGACTAATTAATTTGTGTTGTGTTGGATTTTATGTGGGTTATTGTAGGTTAAGATTTAGTTATTGGTTAAGGCATGTAGATCCCTTATTATATATATAGTTACTGCCACACACACTCCATACGAAATCATATATATATATATATATATATATATATATATATATATATATATATATATATATATATATATATATATTCGCTGGTGCCTTGTATCATTAGATGGTTTGCATGTGTAGGAGGGGATGAAGGGTATTGCTTGGCAAGGTCATTGCGCGGTGATTAGAGACGGTAATGAACAAGGTAATTAGCCGGTTGGTGTGGGGGGGGGGGAGGAGTAAGGCAGATGGAAGCGAGGGGGTATCTGCCCCCCCCTCCCCCCAGCCTCGGGTGAATAAGATGGGTGATGAGAAATGAGTAAAATGAAGATGAATGAAGGAAAGAAAATCGTGTTGCGTATGTAGGACAGAATGAAGAAGACAATGTAATGCGTTTGATGAGATTCTGTTCTGTTTTAGATTGTAGAAGATAAGTTCGTTGTGCGACGCCACTAAATAAGTTTGTTTCTCCTGGTGCGCAACTGATCACTATGGTGTAGGGTAAATGTTATATATTACTTTGATCTGTATTATTCGTCCGCATGTCAACCCAACGCAACTTTAACTACGATCACCTCTCTCTCTCTCTCTCTCTCTCTCTCTGAGCCCCCTCACCCCGCGCCGTAATAACTCTGCCGCAGGAATTATTATGATAATTAAGGGATATGTACGTCTACGCAGGTTGGGGGGGTGGGGGGTGTTGTGTGAGGGGTGGGGGTGGGGAGGGGGAGGGGGGGTGAAGGGAGGCGTCAACCTTGAAATTGATACCAACGTTGTAAGATCACGCTCCTGCTGTGTGTGTGTGTGTGTGTGTGTGTGTGTGTGTGTGTGTGTGTGTGTGTGTATATGTGTGTGTGTGTATGTGTGTGTGTGTGTGTGTGGGTGGGTGGGTGGGTGGGTGGATGTGTGTGTGTGTGTGTGTGTGTGTGTGTGTGTGTGTGTGTGTGTGTGTGTGTTTCATTTATTCATATGCATATGCAATTGAACTCAAGACCTGCTGTTGAATAAGAGATGAAAAGGAAGAATAACTGAAAAGAATAAAGAGAGTACAGAGAAAAACAAGAAAAATAGATAAGAATGGAAAGAAAGCAATGTATAGAAAACGGAAGACAGGGAAAATATATAAATGGATAAATATAAACAACTCCATCATCTCGAACGTGCCATGGTAAGATGATGTATTTGTTTACTTGCTACGTATCATAAGGACAATCAACAACAAATGTTTGACAAACACACTGATGAAGAACACATATCTACAAACAGTGATTCAAACCCCTGAAATATTATATATATATATATATATATATATATATATATATATATATATATATATATATTTTTTTTTTTTTTTTTTTCATACATTTTCATCATTTCCCTTGTTAGCGAGGTAGCGATAAGAACAGGGGACTGAGCCTTTGAGGGAATATCCTCACTTGGCCCCCTCCTCTGTTCCTTCTTTTGGAAAATCAAAAACGAGAGGGGAGGATTTCCAGCCCCTCGCTCACTCCCGTTTTAGTCGCCTTTTGCGACACGCAGGGAATACGTGGGAAGTATTCTTTCTCCCCTATATATATATATATATATATATAATATATATATATATATATATATTTACTGAAGATATCTCCTTAACTACACTGTTTGATCTATTACTATGTCCCTTAATGATTAATTTAATCACGTTATCATACTTGTGTCTATTGATCATCCATATATTCATCTCACAATGTTCTTTGATGATAAAAAAGAAAATCTCCAGAGTATGATTAGCAGAGGAATAATTAAGAACGTCAAAAGTATCCAATGATTCTATGTCAAAATCTAAAATATTAGAGAGAATGAAATAATAGACTTTGCTGTTATTCATCGTTTATTAACTGTATTATGAAAACTGGTAAACACTAGTGCAGAGTATGACGAGTGTCTAGTGTCTAGAGACAACCGCCATAGAGATTTCTAGTTAACCAAATTTAAAAACGGATTTTTTTTTTTTTTTTTTGTTAATTTTGAGCGTCGTGCGAGAGTGTGGTGGTTCGCCACGCAAACACGCCAATAAAAAAAAGGCAATCTGATGCAAATTATCGAGGACCAGGATCGCGTCCCTTTAATGCCTGGGAAATTCTTGTGGTCAACAGAGAGAGAGAGAGAGAGAGAGAGAGAGAGAGAGAGAGAGAGAGAGAGAGAGAGAGAGAGAGAGAGAGGAAAAAAAAAAGAAAGAAAAAATTCACTCGTGCAAATCTCCGTCACTCGGGAAATCTCGGCGATCCTTGGCAGGGGGGGGGGGTTTGGCAGGGGGGGGGATTGGCAAGGGGGGGGGGATTGGCAAGGGGGGGGGGGAATTGGCAAGGGGGGGGGATTGGCAATGGGGGGAGGGTTGGCTGGTGGGGGAGGGGAAGAAGAAGATTGGTGGAGGGATTGGCTGGGGGGGAGTGGCGTTGTGTGTGTGTGTGTGTGTGTGTGTGTGTGTGTGTGTGTGGCGGGGGGAGCAAAAAAAAATTAGATAATAAATCTTTTTTTTTATTCATCTTTTTCAAAAGATATTTGGACGTTCTGCTAATTAAAAGGGTTATGCTAATTGTGGGAAGAAAAAAGCGCTATGAATCTAATTAACCCATAAGGCTGGAGGGGGGGATGGGGGGAGGGGGGGAGGGTGAGGAGCAGTGGTAGTAATACCAAGGTGTGTGTGTGTCTGTGTGTGTGTGTGTCTGTGTGTGTTTGTGTCTGTGTGTATGTATGTATGTGTGTGTGTGTGTGTGTGTGTAGCCTCACGCTGAGTGGTGGTGGCGCCTCCCCCCCCCCCCCCCCCCACCTCCCCGTCCCTCAGTGCGATTTTTTGTTTTTTTTGGCAGCCATGCAAAATTCAGCGCCCGGGGGTGGGGGGGGGGGGGGGGGGGTCCGTCCCCCAGCCAGCCAGCCACCATTTCTGAGATGTTGTCGTGAATACCGGGAAGCGCTGCTGTCTACCGGCGCCCGGAGGTAAAGGGTTTGTCGATCCTGAGTCCTTGCCTCTCTCTCTCTCTCTCTCTCTCTCTCTCTGTCTCTCTCTGTCTGTCTGTCTGTCTGTCTCTCTCTCTCTCTCTCTCTCTCTCTCTCTCTCTCTCTCTCTCTCTCTCTCTCTCTCTCTCTCTCCCTGGTAACATATTCCTCCCACCAGTTCATCCCGCCAGCTGGCAACGCATGCCAGGTATGCAACGCCAGTGTTGACCCTTGAAAACATCTCGAACTCCTCCTCATAACGCGACCCTTCCAATAAATTCTTCAAATGCCGAGAATTCTCATAAATTTCCTTCAAATATTCATGAAAACTCTGGAGTTTATTACACCATGGTAATGTGATGATAATGGTAGAAATGATAACGTAATAGTAGTAGTAATAGTGATGATAATGATGATAATAATGAATGATAATGATAATGGTAGTGATAATGATAGTGATGGCAATAATGATAATGATGATAATAAGATGATGATGATAATGATGATAATGTTAATGATGACAGTGATAATGATGATAATGGTGACAATATTAATGATAGCACCAATAACAATAGTAATAATAATAATAATGATAATAATAATCATAATGATAATAATGATAATAACAATGATAATGATAATAATAATAATAATAATAATAATAATAATGATAATGATAATAATAATAATAATAATAGTAATGATAATAATAATAATAATAATAATAATAATAATAATGATAATGATAATAATTGTAATGATAATAGATGAGGTTAGAAAAAATTGTGGTGGGGAAGGATAGGTGTGTAAACAAACCATATTTACACAAAGACAAAATTGCACCTCGTTACACAGTGTAGTAATTGGTTACTGACGTGTGATTACTAATTGTGATTACTTCTTGTGATTACTATTTGTGTGGTCCGGGGAGAGAGTTTTACACTCGTGTATGTTTTTACTCCTGTGTATGTACACACACACACACACACACACACACACACATCCTAGCCTAAGCCAGGTACCAATTTAAGATCAGCCCCGATGGCGGGGATGAAGAAATGGGTTGGCTGTGGGCCGACTTCCGCTCCCAGGATTCGAACCCAGACGGGCCCTTACGTAAATCCTGGTCAGTGTCACTGACCACTGTGTGTGTGTGTGTGTGTGTGTGTGTGTGTGTGTGTGTGTGTGTTTGATTACCTATTCCCCCTATTTGTAATCGCCTATTTGTTCTGTACGGGGTGTGGGTTATTTTTGCACTGGTGGGGTCCCATCTCTTGAACATTTCCCCAAAAATTATACATACGTATAAGCTATACATTGTTGCACATAGGTATACACATCGAGTATACATACATACACATGAACGCATCATCTCTATTCAGATGTGTATATGGATTTTGTACATAGACAAGAAAGACTTATCACATGTATAGTAACATATTGCTGGTGTACACAAGTACATATGACCGTTATATAGCGCTACATATGACTGTTATATGTACATGCGTATAACGACATAGAGTATAATCATATATAAACATATCCTATAGTCTGATATGACCAAACATATATAGGTGTTATGGACAAATATTTCTGGTTCATATACACAAGATGTATGTGACGCTATAGGCAGGTATGACTATTAACACGAGCGTTCGCTATAGCGAAAGCTTCGTAAACAGAAGGAGTTTCCAGAAATCTGTCCTTGTTGAATTATCAAATGTATTGATCCCAGGACAGACTAGGTTCCCAGGAAGAGACGTACATATGTTGGTAAGGTCGAGAACACTATGCCCAAGGCAGTGTGTTTGTGTGTGTGTGTGTGCGTGTGTGTCTTTATTGGTACATGGAGAGAGAAAAATTAGTATATCTACGTACATAAGTGAGATGTATGTGTATGTTGGCAGAGGTTGGTTATACTGATACACATAAGAAATTACACGAATTCAGTGGTTCAAATTTCTGGAAACGTGTATGTATATATATATATATATATATATATATATATATATATATATATATATATATATATATATATATATATATTTGTTGTAGATAGATAATTGTTCGACGTTTCCCGCAATAGTGAGGTAGCGCTAGGAATAGATGAGCGGCCTCAGCTCACATTCACCCTCCAGATGTCAAATATAACGCAACACTGCCTCCTATCCACAACCAGGCTCTACACACCTTTCCCAGGTTTTCTACTGACCGCTTCATATACCCTGCTTCAGGCCTAGACAACTCAGCTCCTCTTTCACTCCATTCTACCCGTTCCATCTCCTTCTCAGTCTTCCTTTCCACTTCAGTCTCTCTTCACTCGTCCTCTCCATATGACCAAACAATTTCAGCACACCTTGGTCCATGCTCTGGTTACTACCACACATCGTTCTTTCCCGTCATTCCTCACACTATCAACTCTCCTCACATCTCGTGTTATCCTCAGACGTTTCATTTCCTCCGTTCCTTTCCATTCAAGACTCAAGACTCGCACCTTCACACCACCGTCGAGACAGTTCAACCATCTTTGCCCTAACAGACAGTAACCTGTCTTTACACATACTCCTGAATGCACGTGCGATCCACGTCCCCTCTCCCCAAGCTAGCGTTCACTCCACCTCCCATGGTTCCATCCGCTGCCAGGTCCACTTTCAAGCATGTAAAACATCCCCAGCCTCATCACTTACTTCCCCATTCAAGCTCTCACACAAACCAACCTGCTTTGCTCCCTTGCCAAACCTCATTGTCATACTTTTATTCAAATTAGTTCTCGACTTCTTTTCGCGATCTCTTTCTAACTCGGACACCAGCTTCTACAATTTCTCTATCTCTCTCGAATTCTCCATCAGAGCCGTGTCATCTAAAAACAACAATTGACTCTCCTCCAAAGCCAAATCCCTCCACCCTTGTCCATCCCCAAATTTCTGTAGACTCGCTGCTGTCTCCAAGACCATTGCATGACCAACCTTATCACCCCATCCATATACAGGTTAAACAGACTCATCTTGACATTAAACCATTCACTCTTCTCTCTTCCTACTAGCCCACAAGCCTTAGTTTGTTGATAAAAACTTCTCACTACTTCTAGCAGTTTTCCTCTCACACCGTCTATTCTTAAGACCTTCCACAAGGCATCTCTATCAACCCAAACATATATTTCTCCAGATCCATAAATGCCACATACAAATGCTTCTGTTTCTCTAAGTATTTCTCACACACATTCTTCAAAGCAAACACCTGATCCCCACACATCCTCTACCATTTCTGAAACCACACTGCTTCCCCCCCAGTCTGATGCTCTGTACATGCCGTCACCCTCTCAATCAATACCCTCCCATACAACTGACCAGGTATACTCAACAAACTCATGCCTCTGTAGTTTGAGCCCTCACCTTGATTCCTCTTGTCCTTTATACATTGGCACTATACATGCATACCTCACCATGCATACCTCACCATAGTCCATACGTATATTGAAAATCCTAAAATCTCTCTCTCTCTCTCTCTCTCTCTCTCTCTCTCTCTCTCTCTCTCTCTCTCTCTCTCTCTCTCTCTCTCCTGCCACAGCACCAAGCCCAGCTGGCTACAGTTATTGCGGCAGCTGCCTCACTCCTTCATCCCTGCCACTACTACTACTACTACCCTCCCCTCCTCCCATCCCTCCACGACGACCCCTCCCCTCCCCGACCCCCCCACCCCCCGATCAAGGGGTCGAGGAGAATACTACTTGCGAGACTCTCTCACACACGGACGGAGGAGAGAGAGAGAGAGAGAGAGAGAGAGAGAGAGAGAGGTAGGTCTCACCTCGTCATGGTTTTCCTGGCGTCTCTCACTATCTCTCAGGAAAACATGAGGTGTTATGACACTGTTCTCACACCAGACTCACTACCCAAGACCTTACTAGACTGGAAACATTGTCCTGTGTGTTCAAAATGTTCCCTGATGAACATCAACATTGTCCTGCGTGTTCAAAATGTTCCCTGATGAACATCAACATTGTCCTGTGTGTTCAAAATGTTCCCTGATGAACATCAACATTGTCCTGTGTGTTCAAAATGTTCCCTGATGAACATCAACATTGTCCTGTGTGTTCAAAATGTTCCCTGATGAACATCAACATTGTCCTGCGTGTTCAAAATGTTCCCTGATGAACATCAACATTGTCCTGCGTGTTCAAAATGTTCCCTGATGAACATCAACATTGTCCTGCGTGTTGAAAATGTTCCCTGATGAACATCAACATCCACAATTTTGCCTGAACGTTCTCCCTGTTTCCCCCCACCCAAGTGGTTCCAAATTGTTCATGAAATTGTTCTTGAAGATCATCCCATCCTTACCCTAACTGACCATGAACATTGTTCTGAAGTCAGGCAAGAACTCAGTAGTATCATTCTTGTCGTCTCAGATAACATGTAGAACCAGGGGACATCCCTCAAGAAATTTTCGTTTTACTGCTTTAAGTTGTGTATATATATATATATATATATATATATATATATATATATATATATATATATATATATATATATATATATTCTCTTTTTCTCTCCCTATAGCTACCCAGGCTGGTTTATCTTCACAAAATCCCGGTGTAAAACTAGATTTACCAACATCCTAAATGTCCGTCGCTCTTTTCTATTACCAGAGCTCCGCGTTGTACCTACATTTTCTGCAGGATCTGTGGCCATTTTTCTTTTCAAAATAAAGTATGGCCTCGCCTTCCCCTCACCCACCTTCCCCCTTCCCCTCACCCACCTCCCCCACCCACCCCAACTTCTGGTGTATATGTCTCGTGCATTTCTGTGTGGTGGGTGAGTCTCTCTCTCTCTCTCTCTCTCTCTCTCTCTCTCTCTCTCTCTCTCTCTCTCTCTCTCTCTCTCTCTCTCTCTCTCTCTTTTACAGCGTTGCTTCAGTAATCTTCGTAATGGTCCCGTTCCCTTCTTGCTCTTACGGGGGAAGTAGAAAGATATTCCTTATTTCCATCCTGTGCATCCTCTCTCTCTCTCTCTCTCTCTCTCTCTCTCTCTCTCTCTCTCTCTCTCTCTCTCTCTCTCTCGGGACGACCGCGGTAGAAATTCGACTGAAGTAACACCCTAGTCTATCGGGTTTCAGACTACATCTATCGGGATTTATCGGACGGGTTTCGGATCTGTTTCGTTTGGGGGTGTTTCACAGATGACCTGGTTTCTCCGTTTGTAAAGGGGGGGGGGGGGTTGGGGGGGGGAAAGAGTGGTTTCCTTGGATGGTTTCTGATTCAAGGTTTCTCTTCGAAGCGTCGCTGGTTCACTGCTGGTGATTCGGAATTGTGAACCACTAACTCCCCCAGGTTTGTGGTTCTGGTCTGTGGTTCATGGTTTGTTGTGTTGTCTGTGGTTCATGGTTTGTGGTTCATGGTATGTGGTTCTGGTTTGTGGTTCATAGTTTCGTTTTCTGCTTCACGGATCCCAATTCCAGGGTTTATTTCTCGAATTCGGTTTTACGGGTTCCAGTTCTCATACACACCTTAGGTTTTCGAACTCCCAGCACTCCTCCGTTTTCTCCTCCTATGCATCTCCCTTTTCCGAATTAAACCCCTCCTCCGTACGTCGTTTTCTATCCCCCCAAAAATAATTTCTCTCGGTTCCCCCCCAAAAAAATTTCTCTTGGTTTCCAAAAAAAAAAAGGAATAATTAGAAATTAAAAATTCCCCGTTCCCGTTTTCTGAGAAAGTCCGGGAAATGTTTCGAGGGAAGGTGAACTTGAGTTGTCTGTGTCTGCTGGAAGCGAGCCGCTGGAACCAGGTTAAGTATTGGGAAATTTTTCTATTTTCCTCCAAGGTACGTTGGAGGGGGGGAGGGGGGAGGGGAGAGGGGGGAGGAGGAGAAGCTTAGAGGAAATCTTTCTTGGAGGGGAAATTCCATCAGAAATAGAGTCCGTACCAAGTATAAAAGTATTTTATGATCCATCTGGAGCCACGGAACTTACGTAGAACTTATCTGATATACATCTGAGGCCAAGGAAATACACACACACACACACACACACACACATACACACGCGCGCGCGCGCGCGCAAGGGTGGGGGGAATGTTGATTTTCGAAAATGGGGAGGAGACTTGTGGAGACTTGTGGAGACTTGTGGGAAGGCTTGTTCAAGTACAAGTCTGGCATACGTCAGGGTAAGGATGGCAGGATCTTCAAGAACAATTTGATGAACAATTTGGAGCCACTTGGGTGGGGGGGGGGACAGGGAGAACGTTCAGGCAAAATTGTGGATGTTGATGTTCATCAGGGAACATTTTGAACACACAGGACAATGTTGATGTTCATCAGGGAACATTTTGAACACACAGGACAATGTTGATGTTCATCAGGGAACATTTTGAACACACAGGACAATGTTGATGTTCATCAGGGAACATTTTGAACACACAGGACAATGTTGATGTTCATCAGGGAACATTTTGAACACACAGGACAATGTTGATGTTCATCAGGGAACATTTTGAACATGCAGGACAATGTTGATGTTCATCAGGGAACATTTTGAACACACAGGACAATGTTGATGTTCATCAGGGAACATTTTGAACATGCAGGACAATGTTGATGTTCATCAGGGAACATTTTGACCATGCAGGACAATGTTGATGTTCATCAGGGAACATTTTGAACACACAGGACAATGTTGATGTTCATCAGGGAACATTTTGAACATGCAGGACAATGTTGATGTTCGTCAGGGAACATTTTGAACACACAGGACAATGTTGATGTTCATCAGGGAACATTTTGAACACACAGGACAATGTTGATGTTCATCAGGGAACATTTTGAACACGCAGGACAATGTTGATGTTCATCAGGGAACATTTTGAACACGCAGGACAATGTTGATGTTCATCAGGGAACATTTTGAACACACAGGACAATGTTGATGTTCATCAGGGAACATTTTGAACACACAGGACAATGTTTCCAGTCTGGTAAGGTCTTGGGTAGTGAGTCTGGTGTGAGAACAGTGTCATAACACCTCATGTTTTCCTGAGAGATAGTGAGAGACGCCAGGAAAACCATGACGAGGTGAGACCGCTCTCCGTCTCTCTCTCTCTCTCTCTCTCTCTCTCTCTCTCTCTCTCTCTCTCTCTCTCTCTCTCTCTCCTCTCGATATAAACCAAAATCTTGAAGACGTTAATTTGATGCATCCTCCTCGGGCCAGGAGGCCCCCCCCCCTCCCCACCCGGCTGTATATGTCAGGGAATCGAACCCGCGTCACTGATACAGCCACCAGATCTCCATCTCCCACCAAAGACACTCGACGCTCCTTATCTTTCATATTTTTTTTTTCTCTCTCTCTCTCTTCGTACTGAAGGTCTCGAGACACAGACCAGAGTCCACATCAAGGCCGGGCCTTGATTGTAGAGATAAGAGAAAGTGTTTACGATGTTTTTGAGAAAGCAAAGAAAAACAAACAAACAACAACACTAGGATATTGGCTTATGATGCGTGGAAAGAGGCAAGAATATTAATTTGATGACGTCTTTATAGACACACACACACACACATACATACATATATATATATATATATGTATATGTACATACATAAAACCCTCAGGCTCAGTAGGAACCTATTCATTGATACACATCTTCATCCATTCTTGGCTACTTAACAAAATCTCACACATGTGGTCCAAACTTGCCAGCGTAAGACCCATTCTAACAGGGTTCGAAACCACCTCTGAACACCCACTCCTTCTAACTGATCGCTGTCCAGCATGCATAATGCTACATCACCAGTGGACTCCTCCACACAGTAGTGATGTATCTTGGGAGTGATGAACGTATTTAGAAATTGAAATAGAGGCGATAGACATTTCTCGGGAGTATCTAAGACTCAATAGATGGATGGTAACGTGAGGTGTAGGGGGGGGGGGGGGGCGGTGGGGGAGTTATGGATACAAATGTAATTTCCCTGTAAACAAAGTTTATATATATATTTTTTTTTCCCCACCATCGCACCATTAACTTTCGTTCGTCCGCCACAAATTTACACAAATTGACACAAAAACCATTAACAGCGACTAGCAGGCAACAGGTATTATATTTTCTCAACCATGTTTTATGCTGGACTGTTTATATATATATATATATATATATATATATATATATATATATATATATATATATATATATATATATATATATATATATTCCCTATCCTATGCCAGGTACTTATTTATCAACTAGTCTCGGTGGGATGATGAACAGCTGGGTCGGGTTTGAGCTGACCACCCTGACTATGAAGATTCGAACCCCAACGGACCCGCACGTGAGTCATAGTCAACAACGCTGGTAACCAATACAGCACGAAAACCCCCTTTTTTTTTCCCCTCAATGAGTAATATATTTTGCAGATATTATGCACTCAGCTGAACGCTGTTGTATTGTATATATACATGAAATATTACATATCAATAAATGTTTTATGTAGAAAGTATCATAACATTAATTGTAAACAATGTCATTTTTTTTTTTTGGTGTGTGTTTGTTTGTTTGATTAGTCGTAGCGGATGTAACAGTAGTAGATTAAATGACCTGTGTATTCATAGACTAATATTTATCATTACATAGAACTTCAGGACCACATTGGATATATACAGTGATATCATCACTTTATGTAGAACCACAGAACCACATTGTAAGGTTCGTAACTAATATTCATCTTCATATAGATCTTCAGAAACATATTATTTAGATCCGTGATTATAATATTCATCATTACTTAGGACCTAAGACCCACAATATTCATTACAGTGATATTCATCAATATCACTGTTGTCTTCATCGTCAGAACCTACATCTCACAGATGGTAATCATGAGTCATTATATAACCTGTGTTCAGCTGGTCAGGCTCAGTGTGAGGGAGCTTATGAAAGGACTTTCTTGTGTTCCTATACCCTTGATACCAGCTGGTGTGTGGGGCAAGCAGACTCCTACACCATCTGCTCCACACCATCTGTATATAATGCCAACCTTTACGAAAACTTTTCCATTTATCTTTTTTTTTTTTCCATGTATGTTTCCTTTCGTGACTGTTTCCGTTTATGTGTTGACTGTAGAGGTACGTGGGTCGCCAAGTGTCGCCAAACATGACGTGAAGGGGAAGACCATATTTTCGGATTTTCTTTCATCTTTTCCACATTGATTATTATTTGTGTGTGTGTGTGTGTGTGTGTGTGTGTGTGTGTGTGTGTGTGTGTGTGTAGGTTTCGGCACCGCGGGTGTCCTCATCGCTTCGCCTTTCTCCAGAGACTGTGGATTGAGGATGGCCAGCGAGATTTTGACCCTCTGAAGGTGTTTTCTCTCTCTCTCTCTCTCTCTCTCTCTCTCTCTCTCTCTCTCTCTCTCTCTCTCTTCATGTCGTGTCTTCCTCAAGTACACGAGGCGTAGAATGGTCCTTTGGACGCTTCACATGCTTCTGTGTTCGACACAAACCTTCTGGCGTCGTGGTTCTTAAACCATCCGGAATATATATATATATATATATATATATATATATATATATATATATATATATATATATATATATATATAATGTCCATGTGGACGACTATCATATGACAGGATGGTAATATCAAACGTCTGTTGGTTACTGGGACAAGAAGTCGATGATGTAATCTGATATTCTCACGTGTTTTTATTTACATGGGTTAATTATGTTACCGGCACTCCGCCTACACTTGTGGTTACACCGCAGTGAAGCGCCACATCCGGCGAGGCTGTATCATCGTCGTCAGTGGACGAAAGAGGTTACAGAATCGTCCAGGAACACCTCACTCTCAGTGAGGCCCATCACCATACCCTTCTACTGATCGTAGCGCAGCCTTGAAGCAGTAAGCGCCCACGTAGAAGGATATGGGGGGGGGGGGGGATGTGTGTGTGTGTGTGTGTGTGTGTGTGTGTGTGTGTGTGTGTGTGTGTGTGTGTGGAAGGGGTGGAAAGGGGTGGGGGACTGGGTGGCATTATTTGATTATGTGGTGAAGTAAAAACATCACATACACCAGTGGCCAGTGGGAGAACCAGAAATATAGTGAAGATATCGTTTGAGCCAACTTATCTAACCTCATATTTCAACTCTACTTCACCAGACCTACACACACACACACACACACACACACACACACACACACACACACACACACACACCCATCTGGAACGACACTCCCCAGACACATGCGAGTTACACTCATACGTCAGCGGCTTTGGAAACCACACATCTCGCTAATATCACTTTTCAAACTTCAGTGTGCTGTCTGCACCTCCTGTTCCCTCATCCAGTTTATTCCAGTCATCCATCACTGTCATTACTCGCTACATCTACATTTTTTTGCTCAATATGAGGTTAAGAAGTCGTGTGATTGTCCAAGCCTTACATCTTTCGAAGAACTGTTCATTTGTCCACAATATTACCCTGGTTCAAAAACTGAAAGGTGGTGATCAGGTCTCCCCCTTACTCTTCTCTCTTCCATTGGGGGGTAGAAAGCTAATCCCCAAGCCTTTCTCTGTAATTCAATTCTCTTAATTCTGGTACATTCTTATGCTTCCCTGTAGACCTTCTCTATTAGCTTTGTTGTTCATGTAGGCGAGACGACCACACTTGCGAAGCCATATTGTAGGTCTGGCCTTATGTAGGATTTGAACGCCTTGGTGAATATTCCCTTATCCATATTCTTGAATGTAGTTCTAGTATTCTACAGCAGACAGACAGACAGACAGACAGACAGACAGACAGACAGACAGACAGACAGACAGACAGTTGGTCTCCTTAACTATTCTCCTCATGTGGGACTCTGGGCCACACACAGGTTAGGCACCACGTCTGTCGGCTCCCAAGTCTCTCTCTCTCTCTCTCTCTCTCTCTCTCTCTCTCTCTCTCTCTCTCTCTCTCTCTCTCTCTCTCTCTCTCTCTCTCTCACACACACAGAGATTCCTGCAGCTTATTTTTATCCTGCCAGATAACATTCACTCCGAGACCCTTCTTTAGTTCTCTCTCTCTCTCTCTCTCTCTCTCTCTCTCTCTCTCTCTCTCTCTCTCTCTCTCTCTTTCTCTTTCTCTCTCTCTCTCTCTCTCTCTCGCTTTCTGTGTGTGTGTGTGTGTGTGTGTGTGTGTGTGTGTGTGTGTGTGTGTGTGTACTCCTCCCCCCCCCTACACCCCCAGCAAGCTCCCGGGGGAACACATCCCCCCCCTCCCTCCCCACCCCCAGATAACCATCACCCACCCGTTGTTTCTCTGAAGGTAGCCCCCCCCTCCCCCCCCCCCAGATAATCTGATACCCCTGTATCCACGCTCTTACTGCAATCCCAACCCCCCCCCCCCCCGCCTCCCGCTCTTCCTTCCCCCATTGAGGTCATAGTTAGCATACAGACAAGGCGGGCCAACGACTCTATCACACCCCCTCCCCCCGTCCCTCCCTCCCTCCTCAGGCATAATAGTACTACCGTGTTTTTGAAGGCCATATTACGCGCCTTGAGAGGAGCGCCCGCCGCCATTTTTATGGGTAAATAAGTAATTAGATAAGTCCTGGAGTGAGTGGGGAGAGAGAGAGAGAGAGAGAGAGAGAGAGAGAGAGAGAGAGAGAGAGAGAGAGAGAGAGAGAGAGAGGACCCCAAGGTTGTTTGGGTTATGGGATGGGAATGTGTGTGTGTGTTTGTGTGTGTGTGTGTGTGTGTGTGTGTGTGTGTGTGTGTGTGTGTGTGTGTGTGTGTGTGTGTCTGTACAGTTACAGATGACTTCACCACAGACAGGCCATGCCAGTGGTCCACTTATCATAACCCTTAATAATTCAGATCTCCATTGTTCCCGTGATAAAAGCCATTATCATAAATAATTTAGATAATCAATTTCCCCCACCCACCCAGGCACAGCTGGGGAGCCCAGCCGCTCTGTACCTTGTTACACGACAGTGGTGGTGGGTTGTGGTGGGTCATGGAGGGGGTTGTGGTGGGTCGTGGTGGGGTTGTGGAGGGGGGTCGTGGAGGGGGTTGTGGTGGGTCTTGGTGGGTTGTGGGGGTCGTGGTGGGTCGTGGAGGGTTGTGGAGGGGGTTGTGGAGGGGGGTCGTGGAGGGGGTTGTGGTGGGTCTTGGTGGGTTGTGGGGGTCGTGGTGGGTCGTGGAGGGTTGTGGAGGGGGTTGTGGAGGGGGGTCGTGGAGGGGGTTGTGGTGGGTCTTGGTGGGTTGTGGGGGTCGTGGTGGGTCGTGGGGGTTTCATGGGGGATCGTAGTGGGTCGTGGGGGTCATGGTGGGTTGTGGTGGGTTGTGAAGGAGGAGGGGGAGAGGAAGGGCCTTAGAACGACGACCCTTGAGTAAGAAGTAAGTACGACCAGAGGGGTCACGACCTCTTGGTTGCGACTGTGTGGCCCTTGAGTTGGCCCATGGTGGGCACAGCCCTTATTTGAAGGTGTCAGGTCAAAGGTTAGGCCATCAGCATACACGAGGGTCGTACCGTCGTGGTCAAGGGTCGTACCGTCGTGCTCAAGGGGTCGCACCGTCGTGCTCAAGGTGTCGCACCGTCGTGCTCAAGCTGTCGTACCGTCGTGCTCAAGGGTCGTACCGTCGTGCTCAAGGTGTCGCACCGTCGTGCTCAAGGTGTCGCACCGTCGTGCTCAAGGTGTCGTACCGTCGTGCTCAAGGTGTCGCACCGTCGTGCTCAAGGGTCGTACCGTCGTGTTCAAGGGTCGTGCCGTCGTGCTCAAGGTGTCGTACCGTCGTGCTCAAGGGTCGTACCGTCGTGTTCAAGGGTCGTGCCGTCATGTTCAAGGGTCGTACCGTCATGTTCAAGGGTCGTACCGTCATGTTCAAGGGTCGTACCGTCGTGCTCAAGGTGTCGTACCGTCATGTTCAAGGGTCGTACCGTCGTGTTCAAGGGTCGTGCCGTCGTGTTCAAGGGTCGTACCGTCATGTTCAAGGGTCGTACCGTCGTGTTCAAGGGTCGTGCCGTCGTGTTCAAGGGTCGTGTCGTCATGTTCAAGGGTCGTACCGTCGTGTTCAAGGGTCGTACCGTCATGTTCAAGGGTCGTACCGTCGTGTTCAAGGGTCGTACCGTCATGTTCAAGGGTCGTGTCGTCATGTTCAAGGGTCGTACCGTCATGTTCAAGGTTCGTACCGTCATGTTCAAGGGTCGTACCGTCGTGCTCAAGGTGTCGTACCGTCATGTTCAAGGGTCGTACCGTCGTGTTCAAGGGTCGTACCGTCATGTTCAAGGGTCGTACCGTCGTGTTCAAGGGTCGTGCCGTCGTGTTCAAGGGTCGTGTCGTCATGTTCAAGGGTCGTACCGTCGTGTTCAAGGGTCGTACCGTCATGTTCAAGGGTCGTGTCGTCATGTTCAAGGGTCGTACCGTCATGTTCAAGGGTCGTACCGTCATGTTCAAGGGTCGTACCGTCGTGCTCAAGGTGTCGTACCGTCATGTTCAAGGGTCGTACCGTCGTGTTCAAGGGTCGTGCCGTCGTGTTCAAGGGTCGTACCGTCATGTTCAAGGGTCGTACCGTCGTGTTCAAGGGTCGTGCCGTCGTGTTCAAGGGTCGTGTCGTCATGTTCAAGGGTCGTACCGTCGTGTTCAAGGGTCGTGCCGTCGTGTTCAAGGGTCGTGCCGTCATGTTCAAGGGTCGTGCTGTCATGCGAAAGGGGTTAAACGAGATACTGTAGCCAATCACGGAAAGACTGTACAAGTTGATGAGAGATTACTCAACCAATCAGGGAACTGCATTCAGTATCTAGCAAGGGAATGCAGCCAATCACAGACCTCCTACTTAAGCGAAAATCGTTTCACCCAATCAAGCGACTCGTGAGTTTCCAACCAATCAGCCGTCGTCTTATAATCATTCCTTGGGACCTTAGCCAATCAATAGCTTAGAAATGTTGACAGAAATAGAAACCGTTGATGAAATCAGGCATCTTTCCCTAAAGTCAGTCATATTTCCCTAAAATCAGGCATATTTCCCTAAAATCAGGCATATTTCCCTAAAATCAGTCATATTTCCCTAAAGTCAGACATATTTCCCTAAAATCAGTTATATTTCCATAAAATCAGGCATATTTCCCTAAAATCAGACATTTCCCTAAAATCAGACATATTTCCCTAAAATCAGACATATTTCCCTAAAATCAGGTATGTTTCCCTAAAATCAGGCATATTTCCTTAAAATCAGGCATATTTCCCTAAAATCAGACATATTTCCTTAAAATCAGGCATATTTCCCTAAAATCAGACATATTTCCTTAAAATCAGGCATATTTCCCTAAAATCAGCCATATTTCCCTAAAATCAGGAATATTTCCTTTGATCAGACCTACCTCAAGTCTGCCGTAGTTCCTTAAATGAGACGTATCCTAATCATTCCTTGTCATCATGCTTATTTTCTGTACACACATGCTAAGTTTAACCAATCGGCCACATCTCCTGAAATCAAATCTTGTTAACACCTTGTTCATGTGTTCATGGTAGTTACAACACGACATCCACTACCACTGTGTGTGTGTGTGTGTGTGTGTGGTTAACTTGAATGATGACAGTGGGAGAATGTCTGTCAACATTTTCAAGTATCCTTTTATAACATATTTCTTAGAACTATGGAAATAATAATAATGATAATAATAATAATAATAATGATAATGATAATAGTAATAATAATGATGATAATTATTATTATTATTATTATTATTATTATTATTATTATTATTATTATTATTATTATTATTATTATTATTACTATTATTATTATTGTTATTATTATTATTATTATTATTATTATTATTATTATTATTATTATTATTATCATTATTATTATTATGTCTCTTCTTTTCCTTGCTGACTGTATTATTAGACAAGTGTCCACTAGATAACAGGTTATTCATGGATTTGTTAAACCAGGTGATTACTCATTAAATGGTAGGTGATTAACTGGTCCCTGTCTATAAAGATTTACAGAGAGAGAGAGAGAGAGAGAGAGAGAGAGAGAGAGAGAGAGAGAGAGAGAGAGAGAGAGAGAACGACTTCGTAATTTAAACTTTACTAAACTATTTACTGTACAATTAGTCACTAATAGACTGCTGACTAACTACTCAGTAGATGACCGGTCTGTGATTGGTAGTTTCATATGTTAACGACAGTTAAGTACGTATTTACTGAATACCAACTTCATCATCCGTCCTTGACCCTATCTTGGGTCATTCTTGGGGTCAGGTCAAAGGTCACTTTGCCCTCACTGCACATTTATATTCAGCACCCCCTCATCTTCACAAGACCCTCATCTTCACTACACCCCCATCTTCACTACACCCTCATCTTCACTCTTCCACTCCAGTCTTCCCAACCCGTCTTTCTACCCCAGAGACAAAAGTTAATAAAAAATATTAAAAATATTCAGTTTCAGAGAAAAAAAACACGCCAATCCCATCTTCGACCATTAACATATTGGTAACACTCCATAACCAACCAATTAATTACCTCTGTCATTAATGGGCAAACAGTTACTATGGGGCAATTGACAGTTGCTTCAATCCACGTTAACCTTTATCTAAGCTACGCCTACCTTGTCGATAGGGGAAGTACTCCAAGCCTGATGTAAATCTTTTATTCATAACTCCTTTCTTTTTTAATGTAATAACTCGAGCAAATATGTACGATGGTGATTGAATACTGTGAGATCCCACGTTACGTATGTCCCATGGGGTTTGTATGTGAATGTTGCATTCATTATTTGCATTAGAAGATTAATATTGAATTGGACTATGAATTAAGTTTACCTTCCCTTGGCTGGACATGAAGGAGAGGCATAGCGTAACATAGCGTAGCAAGACGTGGGGAAAAGTGCAGCATGACAGCATAGCAAAGCATGCAGTATGGTATACTTCAATAACACAGCATGTTATAACAGAGTATGCCGATATTGTAGAGTTCAGTAGCATAGCGTAGCCCAACAGCAGAGCAGAACAGAGCAACATAGTGGAACATAATTAGCACAGCATTGCAGCGTAATGACACAGCATAGCACAGCGGTATAGCTGAATATAGCAAACACAGGAATCAATAAGTGTAATACACATCATTTCTGTCAAGGTAGCACAAACACATAACCCCATCCACATCTTTATATCAACCAAAGTATTGATAAATATTTTTTGCCTTCAAATGTTTTATATATATATATATATATATATATATATATATATATATATATATATATATATATATATATATATATATATATATATATATATATATATATATATATATATTTCTTTTGTGATTTGGGGCTGGAAATAATGACGCCCACTTGACCTGTTTCAATGGGATTTCTATATATGGTTATTTAATATCTACCTATACACTTGAAATGAATTGGGTGAATTGGAGTATTCGAGAGAGCAAATATGTGAGTTGAATATCTGAATACTGAGACCGTGTAATCAAAGATTTAAAATATTAAGGTAATTTCACTAATATATATATATATATCAGACGAAGCAGCAGACGAGGCAAAAGAACTCAACAGACAGAGAAACAGATTTCAACAGACGAAGCAACAACAGACCTCACCACACATTAACAGACCTCCATAGGCTTAGACGACACAGACCCAAACGGACGAAACAAAATACCGATACAGACGTCAACAGATGGAAGCAACAGACATTAACAGATGGGAGCAACAGACCTCACAGACAAGCGGTGCCAGACGCTGACTGAATATTGCAATACCTGGAATAAATTTGACAATATTTTTCTTTTCCGTAATGTCAGATACTTTCCAAAAGATTGACAGGTTATTGTATTTTCCCAACAATACAAAAATACAGCGGGAATATTCACAGAAAATGTTAGGGGGTAACTTGTCATGTGTTCAAGCATATCTATTTGTTTATTTATCTATTTTGCTGTAATTTAAGTATGTTTGTGTTATTTATTTGTTAATGTTAATATCGGAATGTTAATGTTATAGTTGAGGTAAATGA
>NC_092230.1:38763098-38773098 GCF_036320965.1 Panulirus ornatus
CCGACCCATTGATGGGATGGTGTGGGATGAGGGACCGACCCATTGATGGGATGGTGTGGGATGAGGGACCGACCCATTGATGGGATGGTGTGGGATGAGGGACCGACCCATTGATGGGATGGTGTGGGATGAGGGACCGACCCATTGATGGGATTGATGTCAGCCTGCAGCAAGATCCTGCACTTGTTTACCCCTGACGCGACGTCAACAGAACGAAGGGACGAAGACTCTCCTGCAGCCTAGGAGTGGCACTCGAAGGACCCTAACGTCCTTCTCCTCTTCCTCCTCCTCCTCTTCCTCCTCCTCCTCCTCCTCCTCCTCCTCCTCCTCTTCCTCCTCCTCCTCCTCCTCTTCCTCCTCCTCCTCCTCCTCCTCCTCCTCCTCCTCCTCCTCCTCCAGATTACTCGTGTAGCGACCTGAACATTAGGGACGTCTTGGGTTCTGGTTTTGAGACCAGACTACTGAGGCTTTCTCGGTTCACTCCAGCAGCCAGGACCACCTCGTCCGGATCTGTTGACAGTGAACGTCAGCTTCACGTTCATACAACACCCAAACCCAAAGCCTTGCTTCTCCCCCCCTCCCTCGCACAGACCTTTATAACGCATTACGTCACGGACGGTGTTATGAAGAAGCATAATAATCATTCTCTTCTCCCCGCCTCCCCACCTTAAAAGAAAACACATTGACAAGAACGTGTGGAGAAAAGCCAAAATTAGAGGCACAGTATAATGGACACCTCTGGTCTTTGCCTACATATAAGTGTCAAGGAACATTAATTTGTATTCGAGGTTCGTGACACCGAGGGGGAAGCAGACAAACGGGCCGGAGTCAGACACAGAGAGATTTGCGTGTAGATACGAAATGAATATTACACCATGACTGGCGCGTGTCCACAGTGTATCGCTCTGTCAGAACCCGAAGAACAAACACACGAGGGGCAGAGTGAGTAGAGGTTGATTCATAACATCTTGAAATAAAATGATGGTATTTGTGAGTTTTTATAGTTTTTATTATTTTTGATGATCATTGCAGAAGGAGGAAGAATGAAGGAGATAGATGGAGTGTATGTCAATGGTCCAAGTGTGAGGATGGATTATCATTCATCCGCTTCCCAGCTGGATCTGCATATGGAGATGTATATTCCCCAGGTGCACAGCTGGTGACGAGACGGGAGGATGGGTGGTGGTGGGGCAGGAGCCTTCTGCTGTACTGTCCTGTCTCCATCTATAGTGGTGGGTGGTGGTGGGGGAGGAGCCTTCTGCTGTACTGTCCTGTCTCCATCTATAGTGGTGGGTGGTGGTGGGGGAGGGAGGAGCCTTCTGCTGTACTTTCCTGTCTCCATCTATAGTGGTGGGTGGTGGTGGGGGAGGGAGGAGCCTTCTGCTGTACTTTCCTGTCTCCATCTATAGTGGTGGGTGGTGGTGGGGGAGGGAGGAGCCTTCTGCTGTACTTTCCTGTCTCCATCTATAGTGGTGGGTGGTGGAGGGAGATGAGCCTTCTGCTGTGCTATCTCCAGTCCCCATCTATATATAATACAAGCAGAGAATGCACGACGGTCTTGCTATCCTTCAAGCAGATAACCTCGTCTTAAACCATCAAGCCCGCTTGTTATCTACCCTCCCCATCTACTCACATGAACAGTAGCCCAAGCCACTATCTATCGCCCTTCACTGACGCAGGGGAATATCGCTAATCCGGAACTGCATATAAATCCGGACATTGGCACTTGTTGACTGGCTGAAAAGCAGTCTCACGAGGATCCAGTCCAGTGAGGAGGAGGATCTAATCTCCCAAAGTTGATGGGGAGGGAGACGACATGGTATACTGGATATCCAGAGATGGAGGATTCATAAGAACTGGAGATGAGGGATCTAATCCTGATGATGAAGGATCTAATCCTGATATTGAAGGATCCAATCCTCCTTTCACGAATGATGAAGGATCTAATCCTGATATTGAAGGATCCAATCCTCCTGCCACGAATGATAAAGGATCTAATCCTGATATTGAAGGATCCAATCCCCCTGACACGAATGATGAAGGACCTAATCCTGATATTGAAGGATCCAATCCTCCTGACCCGGATGGTGAAGGGTTTGATCCTGATATTGAAGGATCCAATCCTCCTGACCCGGATGGTGAAGGGTCTGATCCTGATATTGAAGGATCGAATCCTCCTGCCCCGGATAGTGAAGGATCTGATCCTGATGATGAAGGATCTAATCCTCCTGCCACGGATGATGAAGGGATTCAATCCTTCAGCCACGGATGATGAAGGATCCAATCCTTCTTCCATGGATGATGAAGGATCCAGTCTTCCTGTCAAGGAAGAAGGTATCCAGTCATATCTTATGGCATCTCACCTGTCCTCAGTCAGGTAAGCCACCTGCCTTCAATGACGAGACCAGCTGTCTTCAAGCAGGTAAGCCACCTTTCCTTTTCTGAGCAGGAACCCCCCCCCCCCCCCCCCCCCCGTGAAGGACGCTTGTCCTTGGTCCTATAACCCAGGTACAGATCCTAGAGCAGAACTCTTGACACACTGTCTGGCGATAAAAGAAAAGACGATCCTTTTATCTTTTATGTCAGGATAGAAGGTTGATGTCTTTGTGAACTTTTGACGGTCTTCGATGTGAGGTGGATGGACCTGGATGTGAGGTGGATGGACCTGGATGTGAGGTGGATGGACCTGGATGCGAGGTGGATGGACCTGGATGCGAGGTGGATGGACCTGGATATGAGGTGGATTGGGCTGCACGTGAGGTGGATAGTGTTGGATGTCAAATGGATGTGTTTAGATGAGGTGGATGAATATAGTTGTGAGGTGGATGGGTTTGGGTGAGAGGAAGATGGAGTTGGATAACTGGCAACTTAGAGAGGGCAAAAAAAAAAAAAGATGTATAAACAAAGTATATCATCCTTTATCTCCAAACTCATCCCTTTTTTTTAGCCATTATTACGAGCAGGTCTGGCCTGACAACACTGACCCAGAATACCCCTTTTGTTATAATCTTGTAAACAAGATAGAAAAGGATGAATCATAATCCCTTTATGCTCCTCCCTCGCCTGATTAATCCCTCAACATTAGAACGGTTAATGATTCATTAACCTGCCGGGTTACAGGGATTACTCATTATCTGAGGGTACTTCTCATTAAGAACCGTACTTAACGATGGTTTTTGAACGAGGCTTTTGATGATGTGAAGTAAGGAAGCGGAGACGTGAAGTGGATAGACCGTTTGGTGTGTACTTCCACCCTCTCCACCCTTGTTGCCAGATGGGTCGTGGGGTGGAGATAGGAGACACAGGCCACAACACAGCAGCTCATTACTCCTTCTTTCCCCACCATTACTCATCACGATTCTCGGATCCTTTTTTTAAACACAGTATGGAGCGAAGAGGCGAATGGACCCAAGCCACCAGCTCACCGCTGACAAATATCTTTCAAGTCCTGCGCCTCGTCACAGTTGGGAAAATGAGAAATGTTTATCTATCTATCATGATACCAAGCCTGTGCTCAATTCACTGAGGCGAATCAGGTACACTGGACCCTTCCAGTTCCCTCCCACTCACACATGGACGACCCACGCCCCGTGTGTGTTCTAAGGCGGAACAGAGACTCACTGTAACAACAACAACTCAACAAAAAAGGTCCTTCTTATCACTTCACAACTGTCGTTTGGCTTCTTAAGAGACCATGCAAGCAATCCTCATCAATAATGACGAAGGACATGAATCAGTGGCAGGAGAGAAAACCTTGAATAAAACACGAACCTGCTGAATATTGGAAGAATGAGTCGGATGAATAATTTCTCTCCTTGTCTTCGGTGAGGAGGGGGAGAGAAAGGAAAAAAAGAAAGAATGGATTCGTAGTTACAGTCATTTCTGTGGACAGATGACGACTGTTAACACTCCCTCTCTCTCTCCTCTCCCGCCCCCTGTGGAGTCGGTGTTTATGTACGTAGCGAGAGAGAGAGAGAGAGAGAGAGAGAGAGAGAGAGAGAGAGAGAGAGAGAGAGAGAGAGAGAGAGAGAGAGGGTGTTGTGTTCCCTCTGGGTCATCAGAGGTCAGTCAGCTGTCGACTGTGGTGTGTCCCCAGCAAACACATACTGCGAATGGAAGCGGGAGTTCCACTGGAGAATATGTCCACATTAAGGGCACCACCGCCGCGCATGCGTCGTTGTCCGTCATTAGCCTCGATGTGGACAATGGCGCCACCTTTGATCACGAGAGGGGGAGGGGGGGTATATAACCCCCCTATGATGGACTTGGCCCTTTGACCTGACCCTGAGGAGGGGGGTCATTCTATCGTCTTTTATGGATATGTGAATCGCCAAGCCTGAGTATATCCTCTCCACCTTCCTTCGTCTACACTATTTCGGCGATAAACGTGTATCTATCGCCCTTCCACTGATTCACTGGACCCCCCCTTAAGACCTCCTCATGTCCCCCTCTTTTGTGTGTATATATATATATATATATATATATATATATATATATATATATATATATATATATATATACACACACACACACACGTATGTATATATATTACAATGAGACTTAGAAGCATTTCTATGCATACGTAATCACAGGAGAACAGGGAGGGAGATGTAATCAGCCCACTTCCCCCTGGCCTCGTCTGACCACAAGATGTGTCACCAGGTGTTCGAACCATTAGTAAAGGGTCGAACCCTCTTTGACACCACCGTCCCACTAACTACCCTTTGTACGGCTAATGGATTGCTCAAGGTATCGCAGGAGCTCAGGTGTCTTAATGAGATTGTATACCCTGTGTTGATTAGTTTAATTCAACTCCTTTCTCCTACTGGAAGGGGGACGGCGGGCGTCCATAAAGGAATGACTTTGGTTTTCTGTCTGTCGTTTCCCCTCTTATTCTCTCATTTTCAGTCCTGTTGGACTCTCTCTCTCTCTCTCTCTCTCTCTCTCTCTCTCTCTCTCTCTCTCTCTCTCTCTCTCTCTCTCTCTTACTCCTCTCATCTCCTAACTTTGCTTCCTGTCGTCAGATCCATCAGTCCACTGCCATAGCTTTTCTGAGTACAGAATCCATCAAGGGTAGGAGGAGCAAGAAAGGGTATGGTAGGTAAGATGAATTGTGTGAGGGGAACAAGAGACTGTAGGGAGAGAAGATGGGAAATGGGTGACAGGCGAAGATGATGTGAGGGAGAGATGTGAGTGAGCATTTTGGAGGACTGTTAAATGTGTTGGATAACACGGTGGTAAATGGAATTTTTTTTTTTTCTAGCACGTAGCGGTATGCTTGGTGTCTAGAAAACCAGGTCTTAATACTTATGGTGAAAAGAGCGTAGGTTACGAAAGCCTTGCGTAAGATGAAGTGTGGCAAAGCGGCGGGAGTAAGTGGAAATGCAGTTGGATCTCTCAAGGAACGGGCTGACTGTATTCTTATTTGGTTAGTTAGACTATTCGAAGGATTTAAGTGTCAGATGTGGATGGAGCGAGGTGAAGGGGAATACCGGGAAGGAGAAGGAAGTATAGAATGAAGATGGCTTTGTGAAATCGGGACTTGAAACATGACGGAAGGTGTGAGCCGTGAATTGGATAGAATGAACTGGATCGAATAGGCAGACAGGGGGCGACGTGCTTTCAGTAGGCTCCACCAGGCTAAATGAAGCGGTCAAGATGGATTAGTCTGTACTGTTTTGTGGAGGATGTATTATACCGCCTCCATAACAGGTAAGGAGTGGATGTGTGGGAGTGAAGCCACTGTTCGTGTGTTCTTAATATTACCTCACTAAGGCTGGAAAGGCGATATGGTATGAAAAGGATAGATAGAATGTGTGTGTGTGTGTGTGTGTGTGTCCCTATCCGTCTACACATTAACACCATCTCTCCCACACTCTAGTCCAGCTCTCCCACTCACACACACTCTTTAGCACATCGGACTCTGAACGCTACTCAGATTCTCATTTTGTTTTGTTTTCCTCTCTCGCAAAACCCAGCACACCACACACACACACACACACACACACACACACACACACACACACACACACACACACACACACACATCTCCTCCGACCCCTGACAATCTTTCTGGAGAAGAGAGATAGATGATTACGAAATCCCGTAATGGAAAGTTGAACGTGAAAAGAATTAGCCCAAAACTGTTGATTCTAGAATAGATATTAGTCCCGTAATGGAAAATTGAACGTGAAATGAAGAAACCCAAAACTGTCGATTCTACAATAGATATTAGACTTTCTAAGCCCGACCAACACAGGAACAATTAGTGATAACGACCCAGACACTAATTGATTCAGTGTGCGACATAAAGGTAAATGGGAGATATTTACGGTCGAGGTTCATCTGACTTAAAAGTCAATCAGTTAGGATTAAAGGGACATATCGATTCTGGGTCACTGCTGCCATTTCGTAGTGTTTAGTGGGTTGGATTTCGCCCTGAAAAGCTCATGATCTGTTGGTAAACAAGCCACTCTAGCCGTGTTTACTGGGTAAGTCTGCGAGGCAAACAGACTCTTCTCACCTGTGATTAATGGATTAAACTGTCCGTAAACAGCTCTGGAGTTTATGATTGTTTGTGATAACCTTTTGACGAAGTGAACACACACACACACACACACACACACACACACACACACTAACCTTTAAAAGGCCATCAGGCAGATGACAATATAGCCCCAAGGTAAATCGACTTTCTACACCCTATGACCTGACCTACCTATAAAACTGTACCCTGAGCTGACCCGACTCCTGTACTCCATCTCTATGCTCCCCTCCAACAGCTAACACAACCCCATGTTCCCCTCCAACAGCTAACCTAACCCCTCTTCCCCCATCACCATACTCCCCTCCTTCAACCAAGACGCCCCGCTGGTTAGACGACTTCGCACTCCTCCCCAGCACCCGAGGTCAACACCCCAACAATCTCCCAGGGCGTTACGACCAGTCGTCATCACCCTGACCATTAGCTGAATGTATGTGACTGTGGCGTTGAACTGGGGCCTCCACAGACAATGTGCATCACATAGACCGTGAGCAGTTTGGTTGGGTGAAGATTGTCTCAACCACTCATTACCTCGTTAGCTTCCTGAACTCACTGCCAAACGTGACCTAAACACTCACACACAGACAGAGGATCTCCGTGGCTCTCACCTTGGTTGACGTCACGGAAACTCCCGGCCCAGTCAGCCTTAAGAGAGCCATCAACAAAGCCATCAGCCACGGGCTGCGGACAAGTCTATCTCATTCCCAGGCTGGATGACTTCCTCAGTCAGCGTCGTCAGTGCTTTGCGCTTGGGAAGAAGGGCCATCTCCTCCACCTTCCAGTCCCTCCCCAGTGGCCTCCCGCAGGACACACAGATGGATGGAACCTTTGTGCATCCTTGTACATAATGTCCTGAGGGATGCACCAACTCCGTGGAAGGACTTTGACGACTGACACCAGTGTACATGGCCCTCCAAGGGAAGAAAAAATGACCTTAAACAGTTGCCAGAACTGAACCACTGCTAACCACGTCACCATCAACCAATCCAAGACCGCAGTCATGCACGTCAGCCTTACTTCCAGCCCTGTCCCACCCCCTACTGTCTCACTCGGCCCCAGTCCCCTCCAGGTTGTCCTGTCCACCAAGCTTCCAGCCCTGTCCCACCCCCTACTGTCTCACTAGGCCCCAGTCCCCTCCAGGTTGTCCAGTCCCCCAAGCTTCTCAGTGTCATTGTAACCCACAAGGAACACGTCACCAACATCGTCACATCCTCCATCATCGTCGACTCCCTCCACCTGAACTCAAGAACCTCCACACCACTTTCAGTCCTTCCCCCAGACTCACGTGTGCCTCTCCCTCCACCCACCCACCCGCCTGGTCTTCCTCCCTGACCACCACCACCACACAGCAGGCCCACTGGAGAAGGTGCAGAACAGGCCATACAAGACCTTCCTGGGTTCCTCTCAACACCACCTATCAAGAGACGGTCATCACACTGGTCCTCCCGACCATCTCCAACCATCACCTGCAACTCATGCGACAGTCAGGAGGGGGAAAAAAAAGCTACTGGCACCACCCCGCCACCATCATTATCCCTTGCCAGAGATCCCTTGTCCCCAAGTTGCAGTTCGACACCACAACCACATCGTACTCATCTGATCCAGTATTATACACTGCGGGAGCAGCCCCATCCCATCCATGGTGAACATCATTAATAATCAGCACATTAGACATAAATATACAACTTGATAATTGTGTAAGGATTGTGTAGTACCTTGACCAATTCTTTTTTTGTAGGTACCAGCTTATGCTCTGTAGGTACCAGCTTATGCTCTGTAGGTACCAGCTTATGCTCTGTAGGTACCAGCTTATACTGTATTAATTTTCTCTGTATTTTTTCGTTTATGAGGAAGCATATAAATCGCTAAGACTATTCTTATTTTCGTCTTCTTCTTTTGATAATAATGATAATAATGATGATAATAGTAATAATGAATAATAATGATGATAGTAATAATGATGATAATAATAATTTACACACACACACACACACACACACACACACACACACAGGCACGCACACACACACACACACACACACACACACACACACACACACACACACACACACACACTTAAAATGATTCCAGAATTTTTTTCACGTGCTCGGAAATATAACACCCCCCCTATCCTCCCCCTCCCTCCCTCCCTCCCCCCCAAAAAAAATTATATTCGTTCGGAAGGAAGGAAGGAAGGAAGGAAGGAAGGAAGGAAGGAAGGAAGGAAGGAAGGAAGGGATCATGAAGCAGGGAGCAGTAGTGCCGTGCCGCTGGCTGGCAGACATAGCTATATAAAACAGTATTGAAACCCACCATGCTTGTGGCCTATTTTTAGCCGCCTTTCGCCAGCGCCTCTCGTTTTCTTTCTTTTTTTTTTCTTTCATCTTTTTCAGGAGGAGCTTTTCTATTTTTCGGGGTTTTTACTGGAGTCATTCATATATATCTTTTTCTTCAGAAGATTGCTTTTATGCTTTTATGATGCTTTTGTATTTCATTGTCTCTGTTGTTGAGGATATATATATATATATATATATATATATATATATATATATATATATATATATATATATATATATATATATATATTGTATTTTTTTCTAGTCATTTGGTTTTATGGTCGAGTTTTTCCGGTGTAAGAGATCATATCGAATATATGTACGTAAATCATTATATTTTTTGGGCCAACTGTGAACTCCCTATGTCTCTAAATGGTAAAGTTCATTGTTTATTAACTTCATTCTTAATGATCAATTTAATGCTGCCTTCTCCGTTTTCTGTTGCATTGAGTGTGCTCAGCAAGATGTTATTGTGTTGTTTTTTATATTGTTATTATTATTATTATTATTATTATTATTATTATTATCATTATTATTATTATTATTATTATTATTATTATTATTATTATTATTATTATTTTATTCTCTTGCTAACGTAAAAATGTGATTTCTTTTTTGAGCGCCGACTTTTGGTTCCTAAAGGCGCGCCATTTGCTTATTGGCTGATAGCACATCCCACGTCCGTCCTGATTGGATGATGTCGCACCCGTCCTCTCTGCTGATTGGCTGACAGGGAATTCCCTCGCGGTGGTGCCACGTCTCGGGGGAGCTTAGGCTGGGGAAAAAAATTTATCTAAAAATTTTTAGATATTAAATTACATATATAAGAAATCCTATATAGAAAAGATAGCGAGAATTCCATGATTATTGCCTAAGTAAAGTCTACCGGACTTATGAATCTGAAATGACTTGATAAATTAAGGTACATACTTGATTTTCGAAGAGAAAAACTGATTCTAAAAACATTGAAGAAAAAGCAGTGTTGGCTTCCGTACCAGTTTTATCCCTAAAGTCAAACCAAACCCCGTTTTCATCTGATTCATCGAGAGTTTTTCAAAGGAATTTTAATTTTATTCTTTCTCTGGAAGACATTGTCTGCCAGATGCAGCTGGGTTATGTT
>NC_092230.1:38775598-38790598 GCF_036320965.1 Panulirus ornatus
GTCTTTACTTACGATGTAGATGGAATATGTAATAATAGTAATGTGATATGTAATGTTTAATGTGTAGTGTGATATGTGTATGATAATAATGATAATGATAACGTATGAGGTTATACTAGAATAGGTGAAAGTTCGTAATAAGTAAGAAAAAATAATAATGATAATGATGATAATAGTAAAGATGAGTAGAAAATAGAGAGGAAGAGAAGAAAACAAGTAACTGCATTATTAATTAGCAGTTCAGCTGAGTTAAGCCGCGTAATCTTGAAAATTTAGGTAAAGCTTAAGAGTAAAGTTAAATAGAGTAAAGTTAATGATTAAAATAATGAGTAAAAGTTATAGAGTTAAAGTTAAAGTAAAGTTATGATAATGATAAGAGTAATAATAAAGTTAAGAATAATAGTTAAGATAATAATAAGTATATAACTTACGATGAAGATAATAATAATGATAATAATAGTAATGATAATAATGATAATGATAATAATAATGATAATGATGATAATAGTAATAATGATAATAATGATAATGATAATAATAATAATAATAATAATAGTAGTAGTAGTAGTCGTAATAATAATAATAATAATAATAATGATAATGATGATAATAGTAATAATAATAATAATAATAATAATAGTGATAATGATAATAATAATAATAATAATAATAATAATAATAATAATAATAATAATAATAATAGTAGTAGTAGTCGTAATAATAATAATAATAATAATAATAATGATAATGATGATAATAGTAATAATAATAATAATAATAATAATAATGATAATGATAATAATAATAATAATAATAATAATAATAATAGTAGTAGTAGTAGTCGTAATAATAATAATAATAATAATAATAATAATAATAATAATAATAATAATAATAATAATGATCATAATAATAATAATTATAATGATAATAATTATAATAATAATAATTATAATAACAATAATTGGGTGACCTCGTCAAAACTGACTAGATGTCATTTTCTGTCAACAGCACAAAGCATAGTAGCGAGATACAATAGAAAACGCGAAGCGGCGAAATAAAATGTTCCTGATCAAACACCACAGTAACAATACATGCCACACATTGGTTTGATAAGATTTTTTTGAACACCTTCACTTCAAACGTTTTATTGTCATTGGAATAAATCGCTGAGGGAATTTGCATGAATTAATTCAATGTATATATATGTATATAAAAAAAAATCTTGTACCATTGTCATTAACAAAAAACGCGCGGAACAATGAGCCAGATGGAACTGTGTGTGTGTGTGTGTGTGTGTGTGTGTGTGTGTACACCTGTTTTTTTTTAATTGTAGTTTTTCTTATTTGTGTTGACATCCATCCTCTTGGTCACACATAACTCCGCTTGCACGCGCGTGCGCGTGTGCATGCTTGCACTTGCGTGCGCATGAGAATGCTTGCGCGTGCGTGCGTATGAGTATGCTTGCACGCGGTATGTGCGTGCTTTTCTTCCCAAGCGTCTTTCTACGCCCCTCAGCATAGTTCAGTGTGCGCTTGCGTCACTAGCCTAGTATTTGCGTCACCCCCCACCAACCACTTGCGTCACACCCCCAGTATTTGCGTCATATACCCCCCCACCACCACCACTTACGTCACCCTCCCAACACATTTAGTCGCTCCGAGAACTTGCTTCCTTGCGTCACCCCCGCAGCACTTGCGTCACACCTGCAGCACTTGCGTCATCTCCACAGCACTTGCGTCACACCTGCAGCACTTGCGTCACCCCCGCAACACTTGCGTCACACCCACAGCACTTGCGTCACACCCACAGCACTTGCGTCACACCTGCAGCACTTGCGTCACCCCCGCATCACTTGCGTCACACCCACAGCACTTGCGTTACACCACAGCACTTGCGTCACACCCCAGCACTTGCGTCACACCCTAGCACTTGCGTCACACCACAGCACTTGCGTCACACCCCCAGCACTTGAAGGAAAAGCTAAAGACTCATTATACATCTTCCTCTAAGAGTCACATTTGGGAATTAATCCCGAGGAATTCCGCTTCTAATGAAGATCTTGTGGGCAAGAAGAGGTTATCCTGAGGTATATTTAGGTAAGGGTTGATTAGGTTGTTGGGAAGGGGTGTGGGGAGGTGGAGGTTTGGGGAGGTGGAGGTTTGGGGAGGGGGAGGTTTGGGGAGGAGAAGCTGTGTTTGTGTTGTGTGGTTGTTGCGTGAGGGTAGGGGAGGAGTAAGGGGTGAGGGGTTGTGGTTATAGGGAAGGGGTTTAAGGAGGGAAGGGTTGATTGTGGTTGTGGGGGAGGGGATTGGAGAGGGGGAGAGGAGGGATTGTGGTTGTGTAGTTGGCATAATACGTGAGGGTGAAGGGAGGAGTAAGGTGTGAGGGGTTGTGGTTGTGGGGGAGGGGTTTGGGGAGGGGAGGGGAGGTTGTGGTTGTGGGGGTGGAGTAAGGGGATGAGGGGTTGGGGTTATTGTGGTCCTGGACAGTCTCTGGGAGATGTGTTAAATTTGTTTTCTCTACATTTTTCCTTCATTGAATTTTACAATTTTTCCTTCGTTCAGTTTGTTAATTTGAGTAATGGTCAAACTATTTAACACACACACACACACACACACACACACACACACACACCTACAAACACACATACACAATGTGTAGACAGTAAACAGTTCTCTGAAGAAAGTAGGGATAGAACGTAGCCAGAGAACATAACATGCAATTAAAGAAGAACTGAGAAAAATACTTTTAGACAAGATGTAAAGGAATTCTTCACTAGTGCAAGAGCTGTGGATTGAGGGAATAGATTGAGTTACGAGGGAGGGAATGTGGGCGCCGTAAAGAACTCGAAGAAGTTACTTGATATATGAGAAAGTTCAATATCTGTGGCGCCATGAGGGTAGAACTCCCTCCCGCAGTGACAGACAGACAGACAGACACACACACACACACACACACACACACACACACACACACACACACACACACACACACACGTCATGCTTGTTTCTTGGTCTTGTGCCTGGCAGCAAGCACACAGACCCTCCCTAAGTCGAGGAACGTTAACACTCGAGGAACGAACAGGTGAACGTAAGCGTACGTACGTCCATGGAACGTCTGATGTTCGCCGAGGGTGACGGGTTCTGAGGCCCATTGTTCGAGGCCGACTTCACCAGGATCCCAGGCCAATCTGTGTGGCTGACCCCATTTGACCCCTGGTCAATGTCGTTCCGCCGTTCGCTCTGTGGCAGATGACTATAATGCAGCCGTTCCATCAGCTGACGGGACCCGGCATCAGCAGAGCGCTGTCGGGAGCAGCTGACGCCGGTCATCAGTATCACTATATCACGTGGGGGCTGGACCATGGCAAGGATTCTGTGGCTCCTGAATTACTTTGGGAGATTCACAGGAACGTCAGACACACACACACACACACACACACACACACACACACACACACACACACACACACACACACCAGCATCTCACTGTGCTACACAAGAGGCGAGAGGGGTCTAATAGACACTATCATTACTCGATCTTATCTTCTCACTTACTACCACTGATATTGTGAGTATTATATACGATTCTCCAGTTGATAAGTATCATATACGAGACTCCAGTTGATAAGTATGATCACGTGTTGCCTCAGTATGATTACTTGGTTGCTGAGGACGTAAAAAAGAAAGAGAAAAGAGAACAGCGATGAAACCTGTCTTAAAAAAAGGGAGATATATTTTATGATACGTAACTTGATCACTTTTTTAGTAATATGAATTTGGAGATGGTGTTCGGTAGGGAAGAACCAGGGCATTGTGTTCGGAGGGCCAGTGTGAGATTTGCGAAGTAGGGGTAGGAATATGGGAAGCCTTACCCTCATATACTGAGGGAAGGTCGAGAAAGAAGGAGGAGGAGGAGGAATGGTTTCAGTAAAAGATATCAGAGAGGAAAAGAGCTTCGAGATGTACGGTGGTGAAGATATAGGCGATAACCCAGGCAGATAACATTGATAAGGTATATATATATATATATATATATATATATATATATATATATATATATATATATATATATATATATATATAGAGAGAGAGAGAGAGAGAGAGAGAGAGAGAGAGAGAGGTAAGGAACGAGTACAGCAGGATAAGAGAGGAGGAACAGACAAGGTTTGGAAAGATTATAGTGGACAAGGCAGAAGGAGATGATGTGAAACATGTCCATTAATTCATCAGGTGTAGATTGATTAGTTACAAAGCAGGTAATCAGACTAAGGGATTCAGAGGGACGAGTTGTAGAGGATGATGTAAAGATGATGTGAGGAACTGAATGACAAGTTCGAAAGTGGGTTTTTTTTTTTCACAGTGGAAGACATAGAACTATAGCCCCACCCCTCCACCCCCACCCCCAACACCAGAGTGAGAGAGACTAGGGAGGAGGTCATGGAAAGCAGTGAGACATCTTGAGAGAGAAGCCTGATGATATTAACATCTCCTGATCCTTAAGTTGATTCCTTGCCTTTGCTGCATGATGTGTGCAGATGCACTGGACAAGTTCGATGCCTCGGGAGCGGTAGAGGCCAAGTGTCATAACTATCTTCAAGAAAGGAGACCGGGAGGTTGTACTGAACCACGATACAACATGATGTTAGGGAAAAGGAAGTCATGTGAAGCAGACCTCGTATACTTCTGTGAGAGAGTGAGCTCCGTGAGAGAGTGAGCTCCATGTTAGAGTGAGGAGAAGGTTTGGTGAACTGGGTGTATTTGGACTGCCAGAGAGCATTTGACACTGTGCCACAGAGGAGGTTGGTAAGGAAAGATAATTACCTTAGTAGAGCGAACACAGGACGTGTGTCAGAGAAGCCTTCTCGAAAATGGGTTGAGGGTCACCAGTGGCGTGCCACAGTGGTCTGTCTTAGGACCATTGGTCTTCACGGTCAGTAAAATGAAAGGTAGGAATGGACTAGACTCGCACCTGAGTGTGTTTGAAGATTATGCCGTGGTAATGAGGGAGGTAAAGAGTGGCAAGGAGTGCACCAACCCACGAGGGAACTAAGTTCCACATTGTTCGTGAAATTCAACCCAAGTAGATGTAAATTAATGAGGATAGGACGCAGTGAAAGAAGATCTGGGTATGAATATAATCTCGCAGGAGATAAGCTGTGTGTGTGTGTGTGTGTGTGTGTGTGTGTGTGTGTGTGTGTGTGTGTGTGTGTGTGTGTGTGTGAGGGACTTTGGAGTTCACAATGTCCCTAACATGTCGCCAGATCCCACAGTAGGAGGCAAGTAATGGAGATAGATTGTTTGCTGATAGATACCAGGATCACACTGGGGGAGTAGATATAAAACTTGAAAACACGCTCCTCACGTCTGGTCATGGCGTCTCTCCTCGAGAGATGGTAGAACAGAAGAACCAGTGTAACATGAAATCAAAATCAAATATGGAACTTGTTTGGCGAGACGTAGGAGAATGGTGGATGAATGGAATGCAGTGACTAGGGACATGGTGGATGCAGACACCATGCTTGCATTGAAGAAGTTTATAGTAGAGAATTTTCAAGAGATAGGGACCCCACGAGTGTAGAACTCCCTCCCTCTACTGTACAAATAGGTAATAACACACACACACACACACACACACACACACACACACACACACACACACACACACACACCTTCGTCTCCTTCATAAATCTCTCTTAGTTATCAGTCAAGCCATTTCTGGTGTGCATCACTTTTCATTACCGCTAATTATATCATCTACTGCTTCCCTACCACTAAACCATCTTACATTGTTCTTATTTCCTGGAGAGTGAGTGCTCTTCCTTCCAATCTTCCATCGTTTATTGTTTTCTTTCGCAGTTCATTCCGCGTTTCATTCAGGGATTCGTCCCCTCCACCTTGTTTTACATCCCACGGGAGAACGAGCGGCGTCTTCACGGCCTCATCCTCACACTGCTGGCCTTACTTCTCTCGTGGGATCCCCATTGTCTTCCCTAGTCCTTTTTGACGTCACGGATGACGTCACTCCCGTTCAATAGCTCCGTCCCCCCCTCCCCCCCCCCCCTTCTCTCTCTCTCTCCCCCCTACCCCAACCCCTTTTTCCCCGAGGCCGACGCTGGTAGTTCAAGGATGAGGTTGGAGGAACACCTGGCTCATTGTTCGTGGTGGACGATCACCTGTGTACTACCATCCCTCGTCGGAGGACCTCCCGTTCCAGGGAGTGTCCATGCCTTCCCTGCTGCTGATTGTAGCGTAGTGTTGAAGCTTCACACAGAGAGAGAGAGAGAGAGAGAGAGAGAGAGAGAGAGAGAGAGAGAGAGAGAGAGAGAGAGAGAATAAAGCTGATCCTCCGTTTGAAGATTACACACCATCATAACATCAACCTGATTATGTTAGAACATGACCCCCCCCCCAGCCCCCCCCCCCCCTCCATCCCCCAGGAACCTCACTCAGCCTAACCCCCCCCTCACTCAGCCTAACCCCCCCTCACTCAGCCTAACCCCCCCACCCTCACTCAGCCTACACAGGAGAACCGACGTGCGTGAGTGAGATACGAGCAATCACCTCTCCCACTCACCTGGGGATGATCAGTCCCCCTGAGAGGGGTGTGACTGTGTACCACCACATCCCAGGCGCCCCCCTCCCCTCCTCCTCCTCTAGCCCCACAGCCCCCCCCCCCCCCTCCCGGGGATTCTTAACAAGTGACGACGACTTGACGAAGCGAAGCCAAGACATAAAGATACATCCTGCCAAAACGAAGGCAGTGGTACAAGGGGAAGCCATCTTGATCCTGACAGTCTTCACCATGGCCTTGGCGGGCAAAATGAACTGATGCATTACTCTCAGCGTTCACAGCCAGCCAGCATCAGCAGCCAGCATCAGCAGCCAGCATCAGCATCCAGCATCAGCAGCAGCCAGCAGAATCAGCAGCTCCCAGGATGGATAATGGGCACGGGTGATACCCAGCGGCCAATTGGAGAAAATATACATATGTTCCCGGGTTTACTTCTTCTGCCTCCGCTACACACACACACACACAAGACGAAGCTCAGGTCTTTGTTTCAGCCGCTGTGGTGAAGACATCATCGCCCCCCTCGGTATCTTTTCGTCTGAAGATAAGATAAGCTTAACAGAACACTGGAGTGCGATCTTATCTGCTCACTGTTGTAAACGTTTGAGATAAGAGAGTAAGGTGGACTGAAGGGAGTTAAGGCTAGATATGCTCAAGATTTTAAACGTCATATATATATATATATATATATATATATATATATATATATATATATATATATATATATATATATATATATATATATATATATCTATTTTCCTATGAATCCACGGGGAAATGAAGCACGATAAGTTCCCAAGTGCACTTTCGTGTCGTAATCACATCATCATCAGGGTAGGTACAAGAAAGAAATATAACAGTCAGCTGATATACAACGAAGAGACGTAGCTAGGATGCCATTTGGTAAACGAGAGAGAGAGAGAGAGAGAGAGAGAGAGAGAGAGAGAGAGAGAGAGAGAGAGAGAGAGAGAGAGACCAGCCGTGCACTAATATGTTTCTCCTCACAAACCTTCGTTTCTCACAATATCCCAGGCCATTTCACCCGCTGCTGGCGCGGGTGAAGTACGGCCATTTTTGATCGTGCAACGTCTCATTTTCCCCGGTACTTCCCGTATTTCACGTGTTCCACGATGGCTGAATAATACAACAAACGTCTCCTCCATGCTTCAAGGGTAACGTTTCCCCGACGGGGTGGTAAACGAAACTTGTCGACAAAGGCCAGGGAAAAAAAAAGGGAAGACAGTTCCCTTTCTGTATTATTATTATCATTATCATTATTATTATCATCATCATTATTATAATTCGAGTGGTGGATGTGGCTTGACGAACCTAACAGTTAAAAACCCCCAGCAGCCAACCCACCCACCCACCCACAGTTATCATCACAACCATCATCAGTCTTACAATTCTTCCATTTCAGTTACGTCTTGCAACGCTTCAGTTTCAGTGACATTATCATGATCTACAGTTCCCCTTAGTACTGGATTAGAGAGAGAGAGAGAGAGAGAGAGAGAGAGAGAGAGAGAGAGAGAGAGAGAGAGAGAGATGAGGCGCAAAAAGAGTCAAATTATGTGGCTCTGCCTCACTGTACAGGGGTGATGATAGAGCCTCTGTATTATACCTCTGGGATTTCAAAACAGACGATTCCATTCAGACAACCTGGAGGTGTGAGGAGGAGGAGGAGGAGGAGGGTGGCAGTGTGTCTTGTTGTTGTTGTTGTTTGTTGTTTGTTGGTAACACCAGAGGTGCTGGCGTCCAGTCATGGTTGCAGAGGCTAAGGGCCAATTAGTCCTGATACCAGAGCACGAGGTAACCAATGGCTGGTTCGATTTACGGAGCTTGATCATTCCTCTCTCTCTCTCTCTCTCTCTCTCTCTCTCTCTCTCTCTCTCTCTCTCTCTCTCTCTCTCTCTCTCTCTACGTATATTAGCTTGAACTCCGTTTCCCATTCCCACGTGGTGGTGGTGGTTGTGGTGGTAGATGATTAAGGTCGTCTTGATGTATTCCTTTGTGGGACTTTGAGCACAGTGTTGTGGAGTGGGTGTTGTAGTCAGTGGATGGGTTGTGTGCTGACACTGTACAATAATCGTGTGATGAACACTGAAGTTGTGCAAGTATTAGTTACTTTTTTTTTCTAAAATGCTGGAATTTATTGCTTGGATAAATTCCTGTATGAAATTCTCGATATAATTTCTAGGAGTCGATACATTGCAATTATTATTTTTTTTTTTTTTTTTTGCTCCTGTTCATCAAAAATTGAGACTCGCCAGTTATAGTTAGCTGGTCTAACTTGTAATGTTAGGTACTTGGTCTAATTTGTAATGTTAGGTACTTGTTCTAACTTCTAATGTTAGGTATTTGGTCTAAACCTCCTATTACATCTATGACGTCACGACACCATAATAAAAATAGATGAACAGTTGGTTCGTGAACATTGTTCGTCGTGTTCTCTGTTCTTGGTTGGTTATGGAGTCGAGATCTGGATTTGGTACGTACGAATTAATGAATGTTGTTTCCATGTAAGTTGTGCGTTGAAGAATATATATATATATATATATATATATATATATATATATATATATATATATATATATATATATATATATATTAAATCAGCAATCATCATAAACGTCATTACTTCTCTTATTAGCGAGAGTAAATGCATTCAGAGATGATGCAAAAGACTTAATCAAGAAAATATATGAGACCAAACCTCGTGCATAAATGTAACATCTAATTGAAAATAAAATTGGTGGCGGATCGTATCAATCTCTCCCATTTACGTTTAAATGAAGAAATAAATTCGAAGCGGTAATAAGGAGATCCACCGGTAATGAATACATTAACCACTGTGGAATATTTAGAATCTAAACCAGATCCCTCCAGACGAGGCCAACACCGGCTGGAAGCTTCCGTTTTCCTTACGGGGTTTTCTCAATATGTTCAGTGTACAGCAGCAGCTTGGTTGGTTCGTGGTGATGTAGTCTGACAACTGAAACACGCCAGCCTGCCCCACCGGTATAATCAGGTCAGGTAGTATATATATATATATATATATATATATATATATATATATATATATATATATATATATATCTTTCTTCTTTTAAACTATTCGCCATTTCCCGCGTTAGCAAGGTAGCGTTAAGAACAGAGGACTGGGCCTTTGTGGAATATCCTCACCTGGCCCTTCTCTGTTCCTTCTTTTGGAAAATTAAAAAAAAAAAAAACGTGAGGGGAGGATTTCCAGCCTCCTGCTCCCTCCCCTTTTAGTCGCTTTCTACGACACGCAGGGAATACGTGGGAAGTATTCTTAATCCCCCATCCCCAGGGATGGGGGATTAAGTGAAGTGAGTAAGTTGTTGTTCGCCGATGATCCAGCGCTGGTGGCTGATTCATGTGAGAAACTGCAGAAGCTGGTGACTGAGTTTAGTAAAGTGTGTGAAAGAAGAAAGTTTAGAGTAAATGTGAATAAGAGCAAGGTAATTAGGTACAGTAGGGTTGAGGGTCAAGTCAATTGGGAGGTAAGTTTGAATGGAGAAAAACTGGAGGAAGTAAAGTGTTTTAGATATCTGGGAGTGGATCTGGCAGCGGATGGAACCATGGAAGCGGGAGTGGATCATAGGGTGGGGGAGGGGGCGAAAATCCTGGGAGCCTTGAAGAATGTGTGGAAGTCGAGAACATTATCTCGGAAAGCAAAAATGGGTATGTTTGAAGGAATAGTGGTTCCAACAATGTTGTATGGTTGCGAGGCGTGGGCTATGGATAGAGTTGTGCGCAGGAGGATGGATGTGCTGGAAATGAGATGTTTGAGGACAATGTGTGGTGTGAGGTGGTTTGATCGAGTAAGTAACGTAAGGGTAAGAGAGATGTGTGGAAATAAAAAGAGCGTGGTTGAGAGAGCAGAAGAGGGTGTTTTGAAATGGTTTGGGCACATGGAGAGAATGAGTGAGGAAAGATTGACCAAGAGGATATATGTGTCGGAGGTGGAGGGAACGAGGAGAAGTGGGAGACCAAATTGGAGGTGGAAAGATGGAGTGAAAAAGATTTTGTATGATCGGGGCCTGAACATGCAGGAGGGTGAAAGGAGGGCAAGGAATAGAGTGAATTGGATCGATGTGGTATACCGGGGTTGACGTGCTGTCAGTGGATTGAATCAGGGCATGTAAAGCGTCTGGGGTAAACTATGGAAAGCTGTGTAGGTATGTATATTTGCGTGTGTGGACGTATGTATATACATGTGTATGGGGGTGGGCTGGGCCATTTCTTTCGTCTGTTTCCTTGCGCTACCTCGCAAACGCGGGAGACAGCGACAAAAAAAAAAGAAAAAAAAAAAAAAATATATATATATATATATATATATATATATATATATATATATATATATATATATATATATATATATATATATATATATATATGTATAGGTGTGTGTGTGTGTGTGTGTGTGTGTGTGTGTGTGTGTAAGGATAGAGATAGATAGACAGACACAGACAGAGCCTTCTATTTATTCTTTTTTTTCCTCATTCCCATCTCTCTCTCTCTCTCTCTCTCTCTCTCTCTCTCTCTCTCTCTCTCTCACTTCCGTCAATGAGGAACAGGTAAGGTCGGGGTAATCAGAGGAGTGGCGGCAGGTAACGCGTCGGGCGGGCCAGGGCCAAGAGGGCTGGACTCCCCTCCTTTTGATGTGTCAGCTCAGAGGGGCAGCGACAGATTACCATAAGATTTATGTTTAGCTAAGTCACCCCCTTGAACCTTCGTCACATCGCTTCTGTTCCTCTGTATACACACACACACACACACACACACACACACACACACACACACAGACACAGACACACACACACAGTGACAGTGATATCCGGGGTTAACCTTACATAGGTTCAAATCTTGGACGCCAGAGGCTGCCCACGTCCAACCCAGGTACTCATCCCTCTCTAAGGGCTGCTCGTTGAATATGTAAGTACCTTGGACAGGTGTTTGTGTGTGTGTGTGTGTGTGTGTGTGTGTGTGTGTGTGTGTGTGTGTGTGTGTGTGTGTGTGTTTCAGGGAGAGAGTTTTACAATCATATTGCCCTGTCTCTTAACCTTGCATATGTGTATGTATTTCCCTTGTCTAAACCTCCTACATTTATGTATACATGTATGTGTACATGTATACATGATGGAGAGAGATGGGAGGGGCAACACGAGTGTAGAACCTTCTTCCTGTACTACACCAGCAGCATCATCAGTCATCCCAAAAAAGAAGTGAGTGGCCAGAAAGGCCAATAGCAATCACACTGAACGAACCATTTTTTTTTTTTTTCTCAGTATTGACAATCTCTGAATATATGGACTTGTGTCGGTTGGGTTATGGAGCGACGTCGGTCATTGCGAGTAATGAGGCTGGTTGATAACTTTTCTGGTCATTAGTGCGAGTAATTACGTCGCTGTACTCATTAGAGGATGGCTTTATAGATATTGGATATCATTTCGTATAAGTTGAAATTGATGATGGATATTGTTAACCCCCTTTCATCATGTTGTGTTCTAATTTCACACTAATTACTGGAACAAAAAAATAGATATCTTTGAATATCATTTCACTTATTTTTTTTGGCTTATTTTGAAAATTTTCAAAAACATTTTTGAATATCACTTCCCTTTTTTTTTTGGTTTCATTTTGAAAATTATCTTTAGTCTAAGATTTCCTTCATGTATGCTCTCTACCATAATCAATATGAATATTGGGTCTAAAAGTGTCTGTCCTCTCATTGATCTTGCTGTTGGTGCTTAGAGTAATAAGCTTAGATGATTAAACATGTTAATTACATGATATGTGCGTGATTCCTGTGTCGTGTTCTGATTTTTCATCTCGTAAAGTAAGTTCAGTCGAATATGCCTCGTAATGATATTTGATCCGGAATTTCAGTGTCGTTTGATTGATCCTGTTAATGACCTCTGGATCATTAGTCCTGCTAATGACCTCTGAATCATGAGTCCTGCTAATGACCTCTGAATCATGAGTCCTGCTAATGACCTCTGAATCATGAGTCCTGCTAATGACCTCTGAATCATTAGTCCTGCTAATGACCTCTGAATCATGAGTCCTGCTAATGACCTCTGAATCATGAGTCCTGCTAATGACCTCTGAATCATGAGTCAGGTGAGGTTCAGAATGAAGCCCCTGGTGATTCTGGAGTATACCCCGGGAGTCTGTTGGATCCCTGAAGTATACTGAAGCTTCCAAGTGGCCCTTGAGTATGTCGAAGGTCCAGGAATATGTTGTGGTGACTCTGGAATATGTTGAATCCTCTTGAAAACCTTGGAGAATCCTGGAGTTCCCTAGAGTATATCCAAGCCTCTCAGAGCCTTGAGGTATACTGAAGCCTCATCTCTCTACTGTGGTGGAACCTCCTGAAGCCCCTGAAAGACTAAGTTCTGCCACACCACCACAGGAGTCTACCCTCCCCCCACCACACGCGAGAGACAGACATCGTGAACAACACCAAACAAGTTCGAAAGCAACAGACTTATGAATCACAAGTGTTGAAACAAGAAGAGGAGGAGAAGAAGAAGAAAAAAAAAAAGATGGGTAAAAAGAATTTTTTTCTTCTCTGACAGCCTGCCATTCTAAGACTCTTTGACTTGCTCTCAACAAGGAACTTTGATTTTACACTCGAGAGATCCCGAACTGACCCAAGTGTGTGGAAGAATTATTAAGGAATGTCTGTGGACGGAGAGAAATCCTGGAAATTGAAGAAAAACGTCTCAAGATTGGACGTTTTTTTCCTTTTTTTTTTCTTTTAAATAGTGAATCCGATAGGGTTTTTATGGTATAGCGTGGTGATCATACAAAATCTTAAGGTTTTTATTGGTGGGTATTGGTAGAAGGACGGTTTATGGACCACTGGTATTGCCTGTAGACAGTGGAAGTGTGGGAAGAATGGGTGGGTATATTACTGGCAGAACATCAACAAGATCGGTGTTATGTTCCATAGCCCAAAGCTCAGGGGGGGAGGGGGGAGTTCCAGGTTACGTTCTAGGAAACCCCTTTGTTTACAAGTGTCATTAACTCAGAGCGTCACCCCACATGGGTTATATGTCATGCAGTTCTGTGGTTGGTGGGTGCGAGTGGGTGTAGCCTCGGGAGGACCTGGTGGTCTGTTACAGTGACGGGTGACGGACGGACGTACGACGGATGGACGGGTGACGAATGGACGTACGGACGGACGGACGCAAAGCGTCCGTCATGATACACACCCGAGACAGTGAATTGAATTGAAGTATCAAAGAATTTTTTTTTTTTATTTAGCATCCAATCCTGTAAGAGCTTCTTCCTCCATGTCGACATGATGGCGACATCTGCAAACCACATGACGTCCTGTTCCCTCATGTAACAAGACTGTAATTCCCTCTTGTTTTCAGTGTAAATTCAATAGACTCGCATATCACAAAGTATACTACATTCTCTCTCTCTCTCTCTCTCTCTCTCTCTCTCTCTCTCTCTCTCTCTCTCTCTCTCTCTCTCTCTCTCTCTCTCTCTCTCTCTCTCTCTCTCTCTTAATAATCCTTCCTTCCCCTTCAGTAGGAGTAAACATTTCCCGTGTTGACTTTTGCTGATGTTAAAATAACAGGGAAGATGATGGGGGGGGGGGGGGGTCGTTCTCCTGATCGAGGGATGCAGTTTTCTCTCCTTCCGAAGATGACAAGAACTGAGTGATGGGAAAAACTGATGATGGTAATGGTCAGCGAGGAAGTACGGAAGAGACGTGAGCTAGGAATGGGATTCGTGAGACAGATGAGGGCGAGGAGTACGGTAGCAAAAAAGAATCCAAAATGATATTTGGGAGTTCTGTTGTTCTCTGGTTCTTGCTTTTTTTTGTTTTGTTTTTTGGTAGTTCTGTTGTTCTCAGGTTCTTGTTTTTTTTGTTTTGTTGTTTTTTGTTTGCCACAGTAAGCTGTCTTTGCTACGGTAATCTATCTTGCCCACATTAAGCTATCTTTGACCGGATGAGTTATCTTTCTTATCCGCTTCTGCCCCGTCAAACAAGCGTTTACTGGCTGCCTGAAGAGCAGTGGATCAAACTACTGGAACACAAGGTAATCTGTGGAGTTAACAGTGACTTAATTGGGTAGTTAACTTTGACGCATGGCTACTTTGTGGGTTATAATGAGTAAAACTGGTGGTTAGCTGTGTGGTCTGTGGGTAATTTGTGGCGTTATAGTGGGTGAATGGGTGGTTAGCTTTGTGTTGTGGGGGTAACGTCTGGGATTATAGCGGGGGTTTGTTAGCTTTGTGTGTGTGTGTGTGTGTGTGTGTGTGTGTGTGTGTGTGTTTGTGTGTGTGTGTTTGAGAGAGGGGGGGGGGACGGGGGCTAATAATCTCAGAAACGGAACCGCTTTCATATGGTATAAAAAAGCTCTCAAGGTTGGAGATGCATGA
>NC_092230.1:38795598-38868098 GCF_036320965.1 Panulirus ornatus
ATATATATATATATATATATATATATATATATATATATATATATATATATATATATATATATATTTTCCAGACATGTGTGAGCAGTCTCGAAAAATCTCAGGGTAGGAGAAATTATATTAGAATTTATGGGTATCAATATTTTCTTACAATATGAAATCAGATTTTGCATTACGAGTAATATGTACTTCGTCTTTTTGTATTTTTTTTCTTATAAAGAAGAATTTACATATAAGTGCAGGAGATCCTCCTGTTGGATAAAGATAGGTGTGGGGAAATCCTGATGGATGAAATACCATAGAATATGTTTATAATTTCGTCCTAATAAAAAAAGAAATTTTAGTTCGTGTCAGTAAAAAATGAACTGAATCAGTGAAAGATCGTCTGGAATAAAAAGATAAAAAAAAATGGTAAAAATAACATGCAATATACTACACAAACCAAACCTGATCACTCAGATGGGAACTACTTTTCAAAACTACGAAAACAAGTGCCATGTAACCTTTTACTTTTTTCACTGTCAAAGAATTATAAAAGAAAATACTCCAAAATAGTTCAACATCGGGAGATCCTAAGGCAAGGTTAATCCTACCTCACATAACCATGGCAGGAATAGGTTTGCAGGCAACAGTTGTTCGTCAGTTTCGCGGGTTAAAAGCTACTTTGTCTCCTTCCTCTCACTCGTTTTGGCTCGAACCTAATTATGATGCTCACGTTATCCAAGCCTACAGTGCTGTCTGCTGTAATGACTGGTGCACTCCCTCATTTCCTGGTTCGTTAGGACTACGTACTTGCGAATACTTTACGACGAGGCTGGTGTGAAAAAAGGGGCAGGGTTAGCGCGGAGGGCTCACCGCAAGACAGCGTAGAGTTACGAAGCACGAGTCGCGCGCGCACGCGCGTGTGTGTGTGTGTGTGTGTGTGTGTGTGTGTTACGTGTTGTTGTTAAGTGTTATATGTATGTTGTGAGATGGTAAGAGATGGTGCGGTTGTGGGCTGTGAAAGCCAACAGCAACAGCAGCTGCAGCCACCTCCCTCCCCAGGACCCACCCAGCACACGTGTGTGGGGTCAGGCAGAGAGAAACGACGGCTACCTGGGGCCAAAAGGAAGGACACTTGACAGCCTAGTGAAGTGATTGCCCCCAGCACAGCCGTCACTAACCCCTGGCGAGACCCAAGCGGGTAGTATTGGTAATATACCACACCTGGTCGATGGCTGACTACCAACTACCTGGTGACACTACCAGGTGACACTGCCAGGTGACACTACCAGGTGACACTACCAGGTGACACTGCCAGGTGACACTACCAGGTGACACTGCCAGGTGACACTGCCAGGTGACACTGCCAGGTGACACTGCCAGGTGACACTACCAGGTGACACTGCCAGGTGACACTACCAGGTGACACTACCAGGTGACACTGCCAGGTGACACTACCAGGTGACACTGCCAGGTGACACTGCCAGGTGACACTGCCAGGTGACACTGCCAGGTGACACTACCAGGTGACACTGCCAGGTGACACTACCAGGTGACACTACCAGGTGACACTACCAGATGACACTACCAGGTGACACTGTGACACTACCAGGTGACACTACCAGGTGACACTACCAGGTGACACTACCAGGTGACACTGCCAGGTGACACTACCAGGTGACACTGCCAGGTGACACTGCCAGGTGACACTGCCAGGTGACACTACCAGGTGACACTGCCAGGTGACACTACCAGGTGACACTACCAGGTGAACTACCAGGTGACACTACCAGATGACACTGCCAGGTGACACTACCATACTGTAATCGTATTTTTTGGACACTTGATGCACTTCCTGTTGTAAGACATCGAGTCTTATAACTAGACGTTACTTAACGTGTGAGGAAAGCAATGTACTGGTTTTGATAAAGATTTCTGTGATTTACTGCACATCAGAAAGTAATAGTCTCACTCTATGTCGATTGTCTTTGTTTTTCTATATCTTTGGAGACGTGTCTGTGGCTCACATACCAACACCTGTCCCGAAGTAAGTTAATTTATGTTTAACTTGTTTGTCCTTAGGTTGATCCGGTGATTTTTACAGGACTGAGTAGCTAAAGCAATGTTACAATTTATCTATCAAAGACTGTCTCCCCTCAGAAAAAGAATCTGAGGTTTCGAATGAATATGGAATTACATGTTACTTTCTCCGTAGTCTTTTGTCTTTTTTTTTTCCCTAAGGAATAATGATTAGTATCGTAGACTGTCAAGTGGTATATCCATCTCATTCCTAAGATCAGAATTATAGTCATCGAAGAATAAAAGATGTCGCAAAAAGAGACTCGTTTTCTAAGAGCTTTATTTCTCTATATATGGTTAGCATTTGATAAGGATGAAGGGGTAACTCAATCAAAGGTAAATGCTATGGCAATGTGTCGCATCTGTCTTCTTAAATTGTTACAAGTATTGATTACCCTCTTAAGCTTAACCATCATGGCTACAACAATGCGTAAGGACGCGACACACGTCTATCATGACTTCAGCATTAGATATATATATTATAATTCAAGAGAACATCACAGTATATAGACAAACGCATCTACACACTTGGATCCAGCCTGGAATACTCAGCATCGTATTAGGAAATGTTGTAAAGATCGTTCAAGTTTTCTCAAAAGTCTCCACCAGTTTCCATGACCCTACCATGAAGGGGGCGGGCAGTTCACTGCTGGGATCGGTTGGCCCACGTGAGTGCTGGGTCTGAGTTCATGCGAAGGTTGTGGCCGGGGATTGGTCGCTTGGAGGCCAGCGACTGCAAGCGTGCGAGGAGGATCGCTTGTGCGTGAGGATGATGATGGGCGGAGAGGTGCGCGTGGAGCCTGGAGAGGATGCTGAGTGCAGCGGGCAGGGCGGGGTTGCATCCTGACGGAGATGTCTGGTGGCTGCTCCTGATGTAGGGCGAGAAGATCTCGCCCAGAGACATCACTTCGGCTCCATCATCGCCACCCTCATCTTGGTCGTCGTCGTCGCCATCATCTCCAAACCCTGAAACGGTCGAGAGTTACGCTCGGTGGTCTGGTTATCATCATGAGGGAGTTATGATATCAGGCTCGTGATAACGTATCACTCGTCAGCAGCACGGGCGTCGCACTGGACGACGGAAGGTTCTGAGTTACCTGGACGTGGGAGGAAGAGGAGGTCCGCCGAGCCTTGGGAAGCGTCAGCGAGGCGGGGAGCGTACGGGTCGACGGAGCCAAGCGTTGCTTCTCCAGTGGAGGGAAGCGAGTCGGCCTCCTCCAGGACGCCCCCAGGCAGGGCTAGTGTTCCCTCCGCTCCCAGGTGTCTGGAGATCCTCTGGTCTGCCGTGGGTCGTGGAGATGCCACAGACTTCTTGCTCCACCAACCTGGCGATGTACAGTGAGGCGGTTATCCACTCACCAACGTGCTGATGGCAGGAAGGCGGGGAGAATTGTACTTAGGTCTCTGGGATAAACTATAGGAGATTCCAAGTCCAAAGTGATTTGAAACTAACTTTTTGATACTATTTACAGGAGGCTCTACACACATAGAGACATACAGGCACATAAATGAGTTCATATATATATATATATATATATATATATATATATATATATACATGAGAAACAAACAGCAGTGTTTATATATAAACAGCAAGATCAGTTCATCAAGTGTATCAGGCAATCTCTGGTTGGCTTCCATGTCGTGTTATCAGAGCCTCACATGACAGGGGAAGCCAGAGAAGCATCGCCACAAAATGTTCCTGATTGATGATGACGCTGATTGTTGCATCCGAGATCAACAGGAAAGTCATTGAGAATATTTCAGAGGTAAATGGCGAAGACGAATGTCTGGTGGATTTGAAAACCTTTCTGATCCAGACGATATGATTGGGTGGAGGGTGTGGGTGGAGGGTGTGGGTGGAGGGTGTGGGTGGAGGGTGTGGGTGGAGGGTGTGGGTGGAGGGGAGGATATTTATATTCGTAATCCTTAAATCATCGTCCCAGTTTCCGTTATTTTTGGGTCAGGACAATGCAAAACACATTAATATCGAACTCACATCCGAGGTGATCAGACAGAGTCGCTGACTTCCGTTCTAAGACCGACCCCGGGACCCCTCTCTCACCACCCTTCCACCACCTCCACCACCTCCTCCCCCGCCGGATCAATAGGGCCAGAACGAATTGCCTCAACAAGAGATGAATTCCTTATTTCCTGGGGAATCACCTTAAATTTCCCTGCAGATGTCGAGTCATTAGGGAAGACCTTCTTTCCTTCCCTCCTTCCTCCCTCCCTCCCTTACCAAAGAAGAACAGTCTGGCTAAAGATTATATCGAGACGTATTGGAGAAACCATCAAACCTTTCCCTCCCTCACAATGACGACCGTTCCTACAACTCTCGACCCCTGACTCCCTCCAATCCCCTCACTCCCGATCCATTTTCTGACCTCCCCAAAAAGACACATTCCTCTCCCCCTCCTCCACCTCCTCCTCCTTCCCCCCGACCCACCTCCCTAAAAGCATCCCTCAGGTTTCCCCCACAATGACAGTCTGTTATCGCAAATATATATGTCCATCTTTCAGCTTCCATTTGTCATAGTAAGTTGAGCTATACATCATATAACGGAAGACACTTTTCACACGGTCATTCATATTATTTTTCGACTTTACAGGACCTTCAGGAGCGTGCCAACATGCGGTATGCCCTTCCTCCGTGTTGATGTATGCGCGGCGTCAAGTGAGTATGTGTGTATAAGTCTTTGGATAGATGATTTCCCTGAGAACCTCCGAGATAGATGGCTAAGTTTTATGGCCGCCTATATAAGATTGGATGTCATCCAAGGTTTTACTGCTGACGCAGCTGTAATCTCTCTCTCTCTCTCTCTCTCTCTCTCTCTCTCTCTCTCTCTCTCTCTCTCTCTCTCTCTCTCTCTCTCTCTCTCTCTCTCTCATCACTCAGCCTGGCTGTCTACCATCAGGCTTGAGTACAACACAACTTGACACTGTTAAAAAGTACTTAGCAAATGTTGAGGTACAAGTCCACGCCTGACTTTATCAGCGGCTCTCTAGATAACATGATGTTCCCAGAATATTCCTCCTCCTGCTTCTGATCTCTTCCACTACCACCAAATGGTCTCTCAAACATCCAGTGGTCTGTTGTGTGCTTCCGTTCCATTGTGTTCCTCTGTATACCTCGCCATCTGGTGCCGTAAGAACGCCACCAGCGTTCCACTGTGGTGCAGTGGCACACACACCATAACTGCACATTGAAATCCACATTTTCTTTTTATGTCGATGGCCTTAGTCAGTGCAGGGACGAAGGCCCTCATCGGACAAGCCCTTCAAAGAAATATATATAAAAAGGACAGCTAAAGTGATAGATAGGCGAGGAGAGGGACAGGGGGGATGGAGACTTCCAAAGTTTAGCGGTGTAAGGAAAGAAACAGATATCGTAACAGCCCCCTTCGCTCTTGGGTTACCTACGGCCGCCCACAGTAACCACTTGAGGGCGTGGCTTGCTGAATATTTCGTAGTCTACCTTAACAGTAGTGGCAAACAAAATGTCAGTTCTGGACAACAGAAACCGGAGTAATATCCGTAGTATAGAGGAAAAGAGAACGAACACTGCCGCACAAGGCAAGTGACTACCTGGAACACAAGTTTACCGCTCGACTCCACAGGTAACAACTGTAATAGTTTACCGGCCATAACTATACCAAGCAAACCCACCAGTATTGTGGTATACTCAGTATACTCACTGTTCCTCAGACGGGCCTTCCTCGGGTCACATTGCACCAGGGTTACCACCAGCACCAGCAGGATAACCGCCACCGGCAGGGGAGCCAACATGACCGACGTCCTCATCTCTCTGTCTCTCTGGAGGGTTCCGTTCCTTCGCGTGAGCTGGTTGCAGTTGGGGCTCTGGCTCGAGTCTCAAGCTTCACCTTCCACACACCTCCCTCCCTCATTCCCGTCTTTTATGTCCGTGCTACACCCACGCTCAGGCTCCGTAGACGCATGTGTGTGTGTGTGTGTGCCCCCCTCCCATCCCTCTTCTTCAACACCATCCTCCCCCTACCCATCTCCCCTCGTCCATCCCCCCCTCTTCTTCAACACCATCCTCCTCCAAACATCTCTTCACGATCGTCCAAGCCGCCTCTTGCTGCTTCACCCCCAACGGTCATCCTGGAGGAAAAACGAGCCACAGCTTCCCGGGTGTTGAGGACAATCCCACTCGTTACCCTGGGCAAAACAGGGGTTGGAACCCCCCACCTTCTGTCTTAGTGTCGCACTGGATCACACTTACAGACATGGGGGCGCTCGGGGGGCGGAGAGGGGGCTCTCTCTCACCTCCCCAGTGTGGAATAAGTGAAATAGTTTTCGAGTTTCTTTTGTGCATTTATGAGCCGAGGGTTTTTCACCTTTGTTTCGAAGCGAGTCTTAATCTCGAGCATCATGGACGCTTGCTCTCACAATACTTCCTGTGGACCATAATTCCACTTTTTTGCTGCGACGAACTCTTTAAAATTTGCCGTAACTCACGACTATAGGTTAACAGGACTTAATACGTAGGAAAAAAGGAATCCTGATACCACACCGCATGTTTCCACTCCCCAAAGATTATTGAAATATCCTCACGTTGGCTTCTATAAGGCGTTTTGGTTTGTTGAAGACCAGAGAGTCGTCAGCCATCCGGCCGGATGTCGTGAATGTTCCAATAATGTTCTTTTCCCCGCGTGACGTCACCCGCGGCTCAGCGCTCTTCAACATGACCTGAAGGAGAAATATTATTAAATCGTGTCGTCGTACCGTCGTTTAAGCCGATGTCGCAGCGAAATATGAACGATGATTGTGACTGAGAAAATAAGTCAAGATATATATATATATATATATATATATATTTTTTTTTTTTTTTTTTTTTTTTTTTTTTTTTTTTTTTTTTATACTTTGTCGCTGTCTCCCGCGTTTGCGAGGTAGCGCAAGGAAACAGACGAAAGAAATGGCCCAACCCCCCCCCCCATACACATGTACATACACACGTCCACACACGCAAATATACATACCTACACAGCTTTCCATGGTTACCCCAGACGCTTCACATGCCTTGATTCAATCCACTGACAGCACGTCAACCCCTGTATACCACATGACTCCAATTCACTCTATTCCTTGCCCTCCTTTCACCCTCCTGCATGTTCAGGCCCCGATCACACAAAATCTTTTTCACTCCATCTTTCCACCTCCAATTTGGTCTCCCTCTTCTCCTCGTTCCCTCCACCTCCGACACATATATCCTCTTGGTCAATCTCTCCTCACTCATTCTCTCCATGTGCCCAAACCATTTCAAAACACCCTCTTCTGCTCTCTCAACCACGCTCTTTTTATTTCCACACATCTCTCTTACCCTTACGTTACTTACTCGATCAAACCACCTCACACCACACATTGTCCTCAAACATCTCATTTCCAGCACATCCATCCTCCTGCGCACATCTCTATCCATAGCCCACGCCTCGCAACCATACAACATTGTTGGAACCACTATTCCCTCAAACATACCCATTTTTGCTTTCCGAGATAATGTTCTCGACTTCCACACATTTTTCAAGGCTCCCAAAATTTTCGCCCCCTCCCCCACCCTATGATCCACTTCCGCTTCCATGGTTCCATCCGCTGACAGATCCACAGATTCCCTGGGGATAGGGGAGAAAGAATACTTCCCACGTATTCCCTGCATGTCGTAGAAGGCGACTAAAAGGGAAGGGAGCGGGGGGCTGGAAATCCTCCCCTCTCGTTTTTTTTTTTTTTTTTTTTAATTTTCCAAAAGAAGGAACAGAGAAGAGGGCCAGGTGAGGATATAACTTCTTAACGCTACCTCGCTATCGCGGGAAATGGCGAATAGTGTGAAAAAAAAAAAAAAAAAAAAAATATATATATATATATATATATATATATATATATATATATATATATATATATATATACTTCCCACGTATTCCCTGCGTGTCGTAGAAGGCGACTAAAAGGGGAGGGAGCGGGGGGCTGGAAATCCTCCCCTCTCAATTTTTTTTAATTTTCCAAAAGAAGGAACAGAGAAGGGGGCCAGGTGAGGATATTCCCTCAATGGCCCAGTCCTCTGTTCTTAACGCTACCTCGCTAACGCGGGAAATGGCGAATAGTTTGAAAAAAAAAAAAAAAAAATATATATATATATATATATATATATATATATATATATATATATATATATATATATATATATATATATATATCTTGCTGTAGTAGACAAGTCGTCAACTCAATATACTGTTACAAATATAATTGGTTTTAGGTTACACACACACACACACACACACACACACACGTATACTTATATATAGATATTTTTTTTCTTTTTAGACTTGTTCAGTGCTTCCCTCGTTAGTGTGGAGCGCCAGGAACAGACGAAGAAAGGCCACATCGGGACGCTTCACATGCCCTGGTTCAGTCCATAGACAGTGCGTCGACCCCTGTATACCACAACGTTCCAATTCACTCTATCCCGTGCACGCCTTATACCCTCCTGCATAATCAGGCCTCGATCCCTAAAAATATTTTTCACTCCATCCTTAATTACATCTCCACTTTGCTCTCCCCGTTTGCCTTGACCCCACCACTTCTGCCTCGTATACCATGTTAACCTCTCCTCACTCATCCTCTCCATATGTTCGTACCATTTCGTTATATACTCTTAAGCTCTCTCAGCCACACTGCTGTCATTACCACCTCTCTCTCTCTCTCTCTCTCTCTCTCTCTCTCTCTCTCTCTCTCTCTCTCTCTCTCTCTCTCTCTCTCTCTCTCTCTCTCTCTCTCTCTCTCTCTTATCGTATCATTTATCATTTAACCCACCTCACACCGCATGTTGTCCCCAAGCATGTTATTTCCCACACTACTACCCCTCACCCGGACTTTATGATTTATGGTCTATGCCTCGTATCCATACAACACCCTTAGGACTACTTTACCATCAGACACATTCGTCTACGCCACAACATCTTTGCCCTCTCTCTCGATACAATCCCCAATACACCTAGGGCCTTCGCCCCCTCCCCCACCCTGTGGCTAATTTCAGCTTCCATGGTTCCATTCGCTCCCAGCTTCTCTACATGCAAACCAGCAATCTAACCAACCTGTCTGTCTTACTCACCGCTCTCAACTTCATAATCTTGCTTTTATTTACATCTGCTCTCAACTTTATCCTTTTCACACACACTTCCAAACTCAGTCACCAACTTCTGCAGTTTCTCACTCTAATATGTCACCAGCGCCGTGTCATCAGCAAGCGATAAATAACTCGCCTCCTATGCTCCCCAAACCCCAACAGACTGCAGATCAACCTTTCTTTCCGAGACCCTCGCATTTACTTCCCTCACCATCTTATCCAGCTACGGTGACATCACACAGCTCTTTCGCAGACCCATCTTCATTTGGAACAACTCATTCTCCTTTCTTCCAACTCATGCACGCACCTTACTCTCTTAATGAATACACTTCATTGCTTCTATATTCCTAACACCTTCCACAAGGCATCTCTGTCAACCCTATCACATGTTTTCTCCAGGTCCGTAAATGCCACATACAAATCTGTCAGGTTTCTTTAAGTATTTCTCACACACATGCTTCAGAATAAACACTTGATCCACACATCCTCTTCCACTCCTGAAACCACATTGTTCATTTCCATTCTGAGGCTCTGTACTTGTCTTCACCCTGTCAGTCATCACTCTCCCATACAACTTACCAGGTTCACTCAACAAACTAACAGCTCTGTAATTTTTAGCATTTACTTTTATGACCTTTGCCGTTTTGCGATGGCGTCATATTACTAGGAAACACTGGCTAGATTCAGTGCGCGTCTGATACGTGTTTGATGAAATTCAACCCGAATACATAAGTTTCAAGATTCTCTGTGTAAGAGAAACTTTGCAGTTAACACTGCCCTTAACCTGTGGCCAGAGTCCCACATTAGGAGAATAGTTAAGGAGACCAACTGTCTGTCTGTCTGCCTGTCTGCTGGGCTGGCAAATGTCAGAATAGCTTTCAAGTATATGGATAAGGAAATATTCAGCCAGCTGTTCATAAGGCCAAAACTAGAATATGCTTCTCACGTTTGGTCACCGCAAGTAAAGAAGCACAAAGAACTAATAGAGAAGGTCCAGAGGAGGGCAACAAAGATGGAACCTGAATTAAGAGAGCTGAGTTCCAGTGAGGGTTTAGAAGCCGTATATAATTCCGGTATGAGAGAGTCCAGTGTGAGTTAATCAAATCCTTTTTTAAACTAGTTTGATGACGTCAAGAGTGAACAGTTCTTCGAAGGATGCAAAGATAGAACAAGGAGAAGCCTAAACAAGACATTAATCAAGAATTTGGTTTGAGAAGAATCAAAGAAGTTTTCTTTATATATGTTATCGGTGGATGAGTGGAAGAAACTGAATGACGAGATTTTAAATGAGGACAGCGTACAGAAGTTTAAAAAAGTTGTATGATAATTAAGAATGTTCAACAGATGGGGCCCCATGAGTGTAGAACTCCCTCCCCGTACAGTACAAGAGATGGGGCCCCACCAAGTGTAGAACTCCCTCCCCGTACAGTACAAGAGATGGGACCCCACCAAGTGTAGAACTCCCTCTCCGTACAGTACAAGAGATGGGGCCCCACCAAGTGTACAACTCCCTCCCCGTACAGTACAAGAGATGGGGCCCCACAAAGTGTAGAACTCCCTCCCCGTACAGTACAAGAGATGGGGCCCCACCAAGTGTAGAACTCCCTCCCCGTACAGTACAAGAGATGGGGCCACACCAAGTGTAGAACTCCCTCCCCGTACAGTACACATAGTTAATTAGACACACACACACACACACACACACACACACACACACACACACACACACACGTCAAAACACAATGAATACACATTATCAAAAAATCCCTTTCATTGTCATTACTGAAAAAGAAAAAAAAAAAGGATTTGTTAAATGAAGGTAAATTAACTCCTCTTATATTTTGTTTGAATAGATAATAGACTGGAACAATGTTGGCTTTTTTTTTATATTTCCCAGGTGTAAAGCCAGGTTTCATTGTGTCCTTGTTGTTTCAACCAGGAGAAAAATGTTTTTTCCTTTATAGTTTGTGTTTGTGTGACGCTGTCCACAGCACAGGATGAAAGCATTCGTTTGTTTGTTTGTGAAAATTAATTCAAAATCAGTGTCACGTGAACTTCAATATATGGGTTAGTCTCTCTCTCTCTCTCTCTCTCTCTCTCTCTCTCTCTCTCTCTCTCTCTCTCTCTCTCTCTCTCAGTATAGGTGAAGCCTCCCTATCTCTGTATTCACTTGGTGATGCATTCCTCTGTACACCTCATGATTATGTATAACTGATGCATGACACCATGTTTATGTCCCTTGCAGTCATACGCAATTCATGTATGACTCATTCCCCCTCCTTCCCCCTCCATCCATCCCCCTCCACAATGTATGCCCTACAATCTTACACAGGTAATGTATAACCTCCGTCAATGTATGCATGACATTCATACATACATCTTGTATGATTCCGTCCTCTGTGTGTGCCGTATGATTTCAGCGTGCCTGTGTGTGTGTGTGTTGTGTGTGTGTGCTGTGTGTGTGTGTGTGTGTGTGTGTGTGTGTATGTGTGTGTGTGTGTGTGTGTGTGTGTGTGTATCCCTTCATCTACTGTACACGTTCCAATCCTCAAGCCTCTCTCGTCGTTCACCCTGTGTGGCTATACGCATGTATATTCGTCACATTCCATGCATACGATGTTCTCTTCTGCATACACGCCAGCCACGCTCACACGTGAACCTCCCTTGACGCTGTCTGCATTCCCTTTGTATAAGACTTCGCGAAGGTGTTCACGCAATTTGTTCTCCACGTTCATCTATTCGTCCTACACTTTCTTGGTCAATCTGACCATATATATATCTCACGTGTAATGTCTCCGATGTATATTTCCTCTTAAGTATTAACCTCTGTATATGTTACTTTTCACCATAACACGTCTTCGTTAAGTATGAGGTTTATAATACTTTAAGTGAATCATGTGCCATATGTAGCTCTGTCTTTTTGTATCAGTTATATGTAATTTATGCTAATTTTCTTTATATCTATCTATCTGTCTATCTATCTATCTATCTATCTGTCTATCTATATATATATCCATCTATCCCTGGGGATAGGGGCTGGGAATCCTCCCCTCCTGTATTATGTTTCCAAAAGAAGGAACAGAGAAAGGGGCAAAATGAGGATATTCCCTCAAAGGCTCAGTCCTCTTGATCACTCCTGACCAGTCCTACTTGATCTCTCGCAAAATTGTGATCCTTTCCAATATATATATATATATATATATATATATATATATATATATATATATATATATATATATATATATATATATTTTTATACTTTGTCGCTGTCTCCCGCGTTTGCGAGGTAGCGCAAGGAAACAGACGAAAGAAATGGCCCAACCCCCCCCCATACACATGTATATACATACGTCCACACACGCAAATATACATACCTACACAACTTTCCATGGTTTACCCCAGACGCTTCACATGCTTTGATTCAATCCACTGACAGCACGTCAACCCCGGTATACCACATCGCTCCAATTCACTCTATTCCTTGCCCTCCTTTCATCCTCCTGCATGTTCAGGCCCCGATCAGACAAAATCTTTTTCACTCCATCTTTCCACCTCCAATTTGGTCTCCCTCTTCTCCTCGTTCCCTCCACCTCCGACACATATATCCTCTTGGTCAATCTTTCCTCACTCATCCTCTCCATGTGCCCAAACCACTTCAAAACACCCTCTTCTGCTCTCTCAACCACGCTCTTTTTATTTCCACACATCTCTCTTACCCTTACGTTACTCACTCGATCAAACCACCTCACACCACACATTGTCCTCAAACATCTCATTTCCAGCACATCCATCCTCCTGCGCACAACTCTATCCATAGCCCACGCCTCGCAACCATACAACATTGTTGGAACCACTATTCCTTCAAACATACCCATTTTTGCTTTCCGAGATAATGTTCTCGACTTCCACACATTCTTCAAGGCTCCCAGGATTTTCGCCCCCTCCCACACCCTATGATCCACTTCCGCTTCCCATATATATATATATATATATATATATATATATATATATATATATATATATATATATATATAAATATATACACTCACACACACACACACTCACACACACACACATAAAGGAGAGAGAGAGAGAGAGAGAGTAAGAGGGGAGTGAGAGTAGCAGGTGGCTCCGGACCATGATAGCTCATCACTCTCCCAGGGAGAGCCCATCACAGATGCCGCCACACACACAATAGAACACACACACATACACACACACACACACACACACACACATGGGAGAGTCAGGTATACAAAGGTAATTAACGCCGGCTGGAGCAGTATGAGCCGGGGGGGGGCCATCAATACAGTGAGGAGGGGGGGGAGTGTGGAATACATACAGCAGTTTGTCTCGTCAGGTAATACACATATTATCTTACATATCTATCTATATATATATATATATATATATATATATATATATATATATATATATATATATATATATATATATATATATATATACACACACACACACACACACACACAGCAACAGACCACTGGATCCTTTACGAGGCTGGTTGTGGTGTTGGAAAACATGAGAAACACACAGATGAGTACGGTCAATGTCAGAAGGTATACAGGTAATTCAAAGTGAATAACCTGCAGTTTGTTATTTTGACTATGAAGACGCAAATAATGAAAGTCGTGGACTTCAACTGAAATATCTTTCAAGTCTGTTCATGAACGTAACTATTGTACTGCTTTCACCAACTCAACTATTGGCAAGTCGTTCTATATGTTATCAATTCTGTTAAAGAAAAATTACTTCGCTTCCTTCGAAGTAAATCGTTTGTCCACGAGTTAGAATCAGAGGAATCAAGTCTTAGGTTAATTGACAGATGCAGATTATCAGAGTATTTGAATATTTTGAATAATTTTACTAGATCGCCTTTTAAACTTTTTTTTTCTAAGCTGAATAGATTCAAATCGTATAATCTCATGTCGTAGGATTTGTTTCTCAGTCCGGGAGTCATCTTGGTTGTTCGATGCTTTTCTATCTCTGTTCTGTCTCTCTGTCTTTTTTTTTTAATGTAGGTTGACCAAGACTGAACACAGTGTTCAAGATGGGGACGAACCAATGAACTGTAATGAGTGAGGAGGATTTCTTTGTACGTAAATATGAAGGCTATACCTTTGCAACCAAGAATTTTGTTCTGTGTTTCCACTGCTTCTGTACGTACTGCTTACTTGGTGTTACGTCACCAGAGGTTATTACACCCATGTCTTTTTCCTTATCTTACGTCCGCAGTTCAACAGAATTTACTCTGTAGCTTGCCTTTTCATTTCTTTCTACCAATGTGTAAAACTTTGCACTTACAAAATTCATTGGCCACTTACGAGGCCAGCTCGCCCGTGTGTCTCTATCTGTTTGAAGCTGTAGACGTTCAGGTTCATTTGTTTTGATGTATTTCATCAGCGAATTTTGATACCTTGCATTGTCGCCCATTATGAACATCATTAATATATATGAGAAAGAGAACCGGTCCCAAGACTGATCCTTGAGGCACGCCACTTGTTACGTCCAACCATTCTGAGGTTCGACCATCACTCACTCACTCCTTGTTTACAGCCAGACAACCAGTTTCCCATCTACTGAAGTACAAGGTAATCAATACCGTGTGACGTAATTTATGCTCGTAATCTTTGATGCGGAACCTTATCGAATTCTTTTTGAAAGTTTAGAAAGATAACATCAACTTGATTATATCATTAAGAAATCAAGCAGATTCGTCCAACATGAGCGATTTCATCGCAAACCGCGTTGAGACTCGTTTATTAAGTGATGGTTCTCTAAATGGTTTACAATTCTGTCTCGAATGATGGTTTCCATTAAGTTTTCTATCTACAGACCTTAAGCTAAACGAACGATAATTTCCAGGAAGTGACTTATTACCTTTTTTGTTTTTATTATTATCGGTGTTACATTGGCACACTTCCGTTCGTCCGGAACTTTTCCTGTGGCAAGTGGCTCACTGAAAATGGTAGTCTAGTGTTTACCTATCTCATTTTAAGTGGTAATGGCGTCCATCCTGGCCACGCTGGGGTACAAGCGACATGTGGCATCTCATAACCCTCTGTAGTTGACAGTTGTCACCGGACAAGACCATAGATATAGTGATAATTGCTATCTGAGATAATTGTTGTTTGCATATTACGAGGAGAGGCAGTTTGACACTCCCGTTGCCTCGTCTCTTAACCTTGTAATTATGTACCATATATTTACACCTATACGTAAACACGCACACACACACACACACACACACACACACCCAGAGAGGACATTCTAGTTATTTCGACTGGCGATTACATAACTTGATTATAACAGCCCTTTTAACGACCCTTGCAGTTCACAAAGCGAGAAAGAATTCCTTTCTTACGGTGATGCAGGGCTTTACGCCATTGCGTAACGACACGTAGAGAAAAAATATACAAATGGACTTCATGACCTACACCCCCCCCCCCCCCCCCCGCCCCCCTCGCCCCCCCCCTTTTGGCAAACATGTCATTTTGGTCCCTCGCTTAAAATATCTCTCCATTTTCTGGAGCTGATTCATGAAATTTAAAAATCCATTAGCTCGAGTGCAAGATTCTTTGCATGTTTGCCGCTTAATGTCCTGTACCTTCCGTGCATTAAAGCACTCATTAATAACTCTTAATTTATTCTCAAGCTTTCAATTCAACTCGCCGTGTTTGAGTGTATATATATATATATATATGTATATATAGGAGAGAGAGAGAGAGAGAGAGAGAGAGAGAGAGAGAGAGAGAGAGAGAGAGAGAGAGAGAGAGAGAGAGAGATTGCATTTGCACGTTGTTCACCGCATATCTACAGGAAAAGGTACAATGTACAACAACAGAAAAAAAAAAAACGTTGAAGCCACAGTATAACGTATACATTCCTCTCCTCTCGAACGGGACCCCTGTTGTACAGAATGGGGGGGGGGGGGGGAAGGGAGGGGGGAGAGATATATACATTCCCCCTCACAACACCACCTTGCCTGATCGTGTATGGTGACCAGTGAACCGACTTGCACAATTGATAACATACGTATGAATATATGACGGTTGTTTTTCAGTATGTGTATACACGGTATATGTACGTTCTTCACACACACACACACACACACACACACACACACACACACACACGTATGGACTGTCATATATATATATATATATATATATATATATATATATATATATATATATATATATATATATATATATATGATCATATATATATATATATATATATATATATATATATATATATATATATATATATATATATATATATATATATATAAATAGTTACAAACTACAAACAAAAATATATCCACATGGCCACAAACAAATACGCACGCCAGCATACAGGCAGCAAGAGCAATATACAGAATAGATTACTCTGTATCAGGTACCTGGTTTTCACATTAAATTTTGAGATAAAAGAATGGTTTCGGTCCCGGGGACGCTAATGGCTAAATTTATATCATTTGGCAATTAGTCTCTCATTCCTATCTAACCTCCACTGTAATATATATCTTTTTTTTTATACACAGTTTGCGTTAGAGAGAGAGAGGGAAAAGGTTGCCATATATATATATATATATATATATATATATATATATATATATATATATATATATATATATATCCCTGGGGATAGGGGAGAAAGAATACTTCCCACGTGTTCCCTGCGTGTCGTGGAAGGCAACTAAAAGGGGAGGGAGCCTGGGACTGGAAATCCTCCCCTCTCATCATTTTTTTTGTTTTTAATTTTCCAAAAGAAGGAACAGAGAAGGGGGCCAGGTGAGGATATTCCCTCAAAGGCCCAGTCCTCTCTTCTTAACGCTACGTCGCTAACGCGGGAAATGGCGAATAGTTTGAAAGAAAGAAAAGATATATATATATATATATATATATATATATATATATATATATATATATATATATATATATATATATATATATATCCCTGGGGATAGGGGATTAAGAATACTTCCCACGTATTCCCTGCGTGTCGTAGAAGGCGACTAAAAGGGGAGGGAGCGGGGGGGCTGGAAATCCTCCCCTCTCGTTTTTTTTTTTTTTTTCCAAAAGAAGGAACAGCGAACTGGGCCAGGTGAGGATATTCCCTCAAAGGCCCAGTCCTCTGTTCTTAACGCTACCTCGCTAATGCGGGAAATGGCGAATAGTTTGAAAGAAAGAAAGATATATATATATATATATATATATATATATATATATATATATATATATATATATATATATATATATATATACATATATATATATATATATATATATATATATATATATATATATATATATATATATATATATATATACATATATATATATATATATATATATATATATATATGTAATCAACCGAAGACCAATTTCTATGATAGTCTCCATGTTTCCTAGGGGGACATTTTTATAAAGACTCCTGCAGCCCAAGGCTGCGCTACTTTTAGTTGCTGGGAAATGTAGACTCCTTTGAAGTAACAAGTTCTTTGAATGAAGATGACCCTTTTTTTGTTCACTAACTTCAGCAACATTTCGTTGTCAATTTCGCTGTTTCACATTCATTTCAATTTCTGGTTATACACTTCATGATGAAAGTTTGGAAGGATCATATATGTATGATGGGAGAGAATGGTTTGTCTTACAACCATCTTGAACGCCCCAAGGGAGGTGTTATAGGTAATGATATAACTGGTTGTTATAACTTGATGTTGACGGTCTTAACCACCCCGACAGTTGACATAGACCTCTATACCATGATTATGCAAACTATGTTGGTTGACCCCCCCCCCCCCCCCCCCCCCCCCCCCCCCCCCCCACGGCCACTTGCATGTATGTATAAGGAATTAAAATCAGTTGTAAAATGAAATGTGTTGTGATCATGTTGAGGTTAATCATGATCCTGTCGGAAATTAGTCAGCTCTCTCTCTCTCTCTCTCTGAGAGAGAGAGAGAGAGAGAGAGAGAGAGAGAGAGAGATTGTGTGTGTGTGTGTGTGTGTGTGTGTGTGTGAAGACCAGTCTGACACCTTTATGAATAAAATGATGGGTTGATATTATTGCCCTGTGATCACTTCAGTAATCTCTAATCTCTTTATCAGCGAGACACACTTAAAGCGATGTGAGATCTGTGATCAAAGAGAGAGAGAGAGAGATAGATAGATAGATAGATAGATAGATAGAGAGAGAGAGAGAGAGAGAGAGAGAGAGAGAGAGAGAGAGAGAGAGTCACATCTCTTCTCATCTTGTCACTATGCTGTACCGTGGTTGGTAGACTTGCTCCTAATACATCATACATTCATATTTCGATAATGGGAGCATCCTACTCCTTTGCTAAATACATCAAAAAAAAGAAAAAATAGGACATCATGTAATTCATTCATGAGCGCTTATATCTGCTTATGAAACATATATGATAATGAATCTCAGAAATGTAGATTTCCTGTGAAATCTCGTTACAAGGAGTATTTTTCATGGTGAATACAAATCTGTGGTTAGAATATCGTTTGATTATCTTTATGATCCTTAATTCCGCTGCTAAATGAAGTCAATTTAAGAATATTATCTGATCATTTCAATGGTCTTTACTGGGTATGTGTCAGTATATTAGTACATTGTGATATATTTTCCATGATCATTTGAAGTATAGAAGTGTTTGAATATCTTTTCTTTCAGTTTTAGAATAAAAAGGTTTTTCAGCTAACACACACACACACACACACACACACACACACACACACACACACACATATATATATATATATATATATATATATATATATATATATATATATATATATTTTTTTTTTTTTTTTTTCATACTATTTGCCATTTTCCGTGTTAGCGAGGTAGCGTTAAGAACAGAGAACTGGGCCTTAGAGGGAAATATCCTCACCTGACCCCTTATCTGTTCCTTCTTTTGGAAAATTAAAAAAAACAAGAGAGGGGAGGATTTCCAGCCACCTGCTCCCTCCCCTTTTAGTCGCCTTCTACGACATGCAGGGAATACGTGGGAAGTATTCTTTCTCCCCTATCCCCAGGGGATATATATATATATATATATATATATATATATATATATATATATATATATATATATATATATATATATATATATATATATATATATATACATTGGTTATTTCATTCTAGTGTATAAAGTTTTCGCCACTTTCGGTTGATTTTGTTACGCAATACATTCTCATATTGAAAAAAATAGGTTTAAAGTGTACGGTTTATTTGTGTTTGCTTTTGGTATGTTTAATGAACGATGAATGAGTGTGTAAAACCCTTGTTACGTTTGTCCACACACACACACACACACACACACACACACACACACATGGGATCTGTGGTGTAACGGTTAGTAAGCTTGCCCGGGGTTGGGTCTGCATGGGTTTGAATTCTGGGCGAGGTAGTCGACCAATTGACAATCCTAGGTGTTCATCCTCCTTCTCACGGGGCTGGTCGATAAATGGGTACCTGGCTTAGAGGCTGGTATGTGTGTGTGTGTGTGTGTGTGTGTGTGTGTGTGTGTGTGTGTGTGTGTGTGTGTGTGTGTATAAGGACATGGTACATATATACAAGGGTAAGGTACGGGACAACGGAAGTGTCAAACCCTCTCCCACGTACCACACAAACAGAGAGAGAAAGGATCAGACCCGCCTTCCCCTTGACATGATAGTATCACGACAGCTGGATCAGATCCGACGCAGTGTCGGGTTTCTTGCTGTGGCCACTGAGGATATGCAGCCACGGAATTTCATGAGGAGTTGCTGAAGAGGATCATGAACGCCTTCACATAAGAACGTCACGATGTTGGTGTCATGTTTGTGATACTGAAGGACACGGCATGATGAAGAGTCCTAGGGAGGAGCAGAGGAGAACGAGAGGCGTGAAGAGGAGAAAAGAAAATAATTTTGGCGGGTTCCGAAAGCTAAAGAGGAGCAAGTGTTAATATGAGATTTCTCAACGGCGCCTCCACAGTGATCGGAAATATCCTTAAAGAAAATAGGAGACGGAAGGATGCACAGAAGAGATGTGTGGTGTACAGAATCCCACGTGGAGGATTCAGTAGGACATGCGAGGGTGACGTGAGTAGAGGCGGGGAAAGAATGACATGAGAACACAGAAATGACGTAAGGAGCAACGAAATGACCGAAGCAGTAAACGTAGAACAAGCAGAACGTTTCTCCACACAGGAAGAGGGGCCATCTATCCGCAGAGGCTTGGACAAACGTAGGAGGAAGGCAGTGGAAGCAGACCACATTCTCACTGAAGAATAACCTCGCCAGAGAAGCAGGGAGGTGCTGGTGGGGGCGCCACGCCACACACTGATCCAACAGCTTTGTGTATAACCCCGTTCGAAGCTACGGAGACGCTACTGTGACGTATTCTCCTGGATAAGACAGCTGTCCAAACGTTGCAAATTGAATCTTGATCTGTCAGAATGAACAGTTACTACTGGTCTGTACGTAGACCAAACATAACAGAAGACCTATGAACCCGTACATACATATGACAGCAAACCTATTGGCCTTTTCATAGATAAAAAAGGTAATAGAAAACCAATTACTTTATTTATAAACTAGCAAAGAATACCTATTGGCCTGTGCACAAGGGTCACAGATAATAGAAGACCTATTGACCTGTTTAGAGAAGAAACAGGGGACAGAAAGTACACTGGTTTGTCTATGTAGCAAACGAATATGGAAAACATATTGCCCCATGCACAGAAAAAAAAATAACAGCAGACTCACTGGCCTGTAGACAGGATAAACATGGAACAGAGTGCAAACAGAAGACTCACAAGCCTGTAAACAGGATAAACATTGAACAGAGGACCTACTTACCTTGTCATGAAGCAAACGTAACAAAGGATGTATAGGACTGCACAAACGAACACACAGGTAAGAGAAGGTCTACTTGCCTGTGTATGGAACAAACCTAACAGGCGATCTGTTGGCCTGTAACGAACCGTAGTCCATCCTGAAGAAACTGATTCATGTTTCTCATTTCTCTCCTGTTGATTTAGTTGATCAGACACCTCGTCAGCCATATGAGAGAGACACACACCCCCTTGATACCCCAGCACCAGATTCCTTTCACGTTCAGATGAACGCTTCGCCATCAATAGCCAAGCTAAATGGAGCAGATCTTATCACAGAATCTATGAAGACAGGTGCGAACACTGTGCTCCATAGCATTAATACCTTTCCAGACTCCCCTCATGTGTGCTTTCCAGACTCGCCAAACGCCTTTCCAGGCTCGCTCAATACCAGAGTCGCCAAATTATTTTCTAGACTTGCCGAATACTTTTCCAAACTCGCCAAATACCGTTGTAAACTCGTCAAATATCTTTGGTAGAGTTACCATATACCTTTTTGGGTTAATTAGGTAACTTTCCAGGGTCATTAAACACCTTTTCAGACCTAGCAGATACTTCTCCAGACTCGCTGAATACCTTTCAAACTTGCCATATTCCTTTCCAGACCCGTCAGATGTCTTTCCATACTTCCTAGATACTTTTAAGACTCTCCAAATATTTTTCCAGACTCACCAATTAACTCTCCAGACTCGAGTAGCATACGTCTCACCTCAGTATTAGGTAAACTCCCGTCAGAAATGATATAGATGTTGTTTCTTAGTTAATCACTGATAGCGTGGAGTGGGGGGGGGGTTAAGAAATTGGTATACGAGTTCGACTGGTGGCAGAGTGGATGAGCAAGACGCAAGGAAGATTCGCCATCTCTGCTCAAAAAGGGGAATGAACTATGATAATGCACGTCTTGCGATTTCGAGTCTTTATGTTCCAATGGCGAAGGCTCGTAACTAGTGAAGAAGGATTTTCGTGTTGGAGAGAGAGAGAGAGAGAGAGAGAGAGAGAGAGAGAGAGAGAGAGAGAGAGAGAGAGAGAGAGAGAGAGAGAGAAGTTAACTCATCATGAAGGAAAACGTTGGCTATGTTACAAAGTCTGGCAGAGTTGATCAGAGCAAGATCGCTATGTTGAAACTTGTTTTGTTGAAGAGGACGACATACACGTGAGCCCCACATTAGTGTTCTTTGGTTCTCCCATGGTGGAGACACAGACTGCCATGGTGGAGACACAGACTGCCATGGTGGGGACACAGTCTCCCACGGTGGGGGGACACAGACTCCCATGATGGAGACACAGACTGCCATGGTGGGGACACAGACTGCCATGGTGGAGACACAGACTGCCATGGTGGGGACACAGACTGCCATGGTGGAGAGACAGACTGCCATGGTGGAGACACAGACTGCCATGGTGGAGAGACAGACTGCCATGGTGGAGACACAGACTGCCATGGTGGAGACACAGACTCCCACGGTGGGGACACACAGACTCCCACGGTGGGGACACACAGACTGCCATGGTGGAGACACAGACTCCCACCGTGGGGACACACAGACTCCCACGGTGGGGACACAGATTCCCCAGTCCACCCACCTCCTCTCACCTGCTCCCACTCACCTGGTGTCACTCCCCTGGTACCCCTCACTTGGCACCACGAGGTGGAGGTGGAGGGGAGGATGCAAACACCAGTAAGCCCCCCCCCCCCCCCCTGGCTGTCATGTGCTGTACCAGCCCGTCACTCAGCGAGGCATGTTGTCTACGGTAATCTCAAGTGGTGATGACCGTGTCAACCTCCACTGAACGGTTCTTGGTTACATGTTTGATGACACATGTAGACATTTAAGTCACCAGAATCATTCTAGTGTGTTATAACTGATGTATATATATATATATATATATATATATATATATATATATATATATATATATATATATATATATATATATATATATTATCCCTGGGATAGGGGATTAAGAATACTTCCCACGTATTCCCTGCGTGTCGTAGAAGGCGACTAAAAGGGGAGGGAGCGGGGGGCTGGAAATCCTCCCCTCTCGTTTTTTTTTTGTTTTTTTTTTAATTTTCCAAAAGAAGGAACAGAGAATTCGGCCAGGTGAGGATATTCCCTTAAAGGCCCAGTCCTGTGTTCTTAACGCTACCTCGCTAATGCGGGAAATGGCGAATAGTTTGAAAGAAAGATATATATATATATATATATATATATATATATATATATATATATATATATATATATATATATATACATATAAAGCCAGAATATATCTGTCATTATCTTATATAAGATATTAACTACACTGATAACATTGTTACTTGTACCTCGTCCCTTAAAGTCGTTTACTTCATGAGTTGTTTGGGATCCGAACCCTGCATATATTTAAGCAATTTCATTTAATTGAAAGAAAAAATAAATCCCTCAAGGATTTTTATGGATACTACAGACTACACATCTGAATACTAATGGAACAGCAGACTTGAATCTTAAAGGAACTAGACATGAATCCTAAAGGAACTGCAGACTTGAATCCTAAAGGAACTGCAGACTTGAATGCTAAAGGAACATCAGACCTGAATCCTAAAGGAACTGCGGACATGGATTTTTAAGGAACTCTGGGGCCTGAATCTAAATAGGCTATGCGGACCTAAATCCTAAAAAAAATAATAACTACAACCCTGAATAGAACGCCTCATTTTCTTCCCCTCCTTCCTTCCTCCCCCAGTAAACATTGTTGTGAGTAGGGAACACACATGACTTGGCCAGGCAGGAGGTAATTCATCTTAGTAAACATGGATGCCCACGACAGACACCAGCTCTAAAATTAGTCCGGACTCTCGGGGGTCCGGATTCCACGCGGGGTTCGAACCCGACTTTCTTTCCATTCACTCGTACCCTGCTGCCAAAGCATGGGTATAGCGTTATATGATTCCGCTGCTCTGAGATGTATACCTTCAGTTGGCGGCCATATATATATATATATATATATATATATATATATATATATATATATATATATATATATATATATATATATTTTTTTTTTTTTTTTTTTTTTCTTTCAAACCATTCGCAATTTCCCGCGTTAGCGAGGTGGCGTTAAGAACAGAGGACTGGGCCTTTGTGGAATATCCTCACCTGGCCCACCTCTCTGTACCTTCTTTTGGAAAAAAAAAACGTGAGGGGAGGATTTCCAGCCTCCCGCTCCCTCCCCTTTTAGTCGCCTTCTACGACACGCAGGGAATATGTGGGAAGTATTCTTAATCCCCTATCCCCAGGGATATATATATATATATATATATATATATATATATATATATATATATATTGGAAAGGATCACAGTTTTGCGCGTGATCAAGATATTCCTATGAGTCCACGGGGAAAATGAAACGCGAAAAGTTCCCAAGTGCACTTTCGTGTAATAATCACATCATCAGAGGAGACACAAGAGAGAAATATAACAGTCAGTTGATATACATCGAAGAGACGAAGCTAGGACGCCATTTGGCATGTTTACCAAATGGCGTCCTAGCTTCGTCTCTTCGATGTATATCAACTGACTGTTATATTTCTCTCTTGTGTCTCCTCTGATGATGTGATTATTACACGAAAGTGCACTTGGGAACATTTCGCGTTTCATTTTCCCCGTGGACTCATAGGAATATATATGTGTGTGTGTGTGTGTGTGTGTGTGTGTGTGTGTGTGTGTGTGTACCCAGGGGTTGGTGTACCTGGGAACAAGAGATGGTCAGCAAAAACTGGTATTTTCATTAATCATAACAATTCACCACGGGAGCCCGGGTTATTGTTGCTTATTATGCGTTGTGATTCTGACCACTGGAGAAAGAGGCGGTGTTGTCAGTGTAGCATTCTGACCGCCAGATACAGAGTCAGTGTTGTCAGTGTAGTATACTGATCGCCAGATACTGAGACAGTGTTGTCAGTGTTCTATATTGACTATCAGATACTGAACAGTGTTGTCAGTGTTGTATACTAATCGCCAGATACTGAGGCAGTGTTGTCAGTGTGGTATACTGACCATCAGATACTGAACTTTGTCAGTGTTGTATACTGATCGCCAGATACTGAGGCAGTGTTGTCAGTGTGGTATACTGACCATCAGATACTGAACTTTGTCAGTGTTGTATACTGATCGCCAGATACTGAGGCAGTGTTGTCATTGTTGTGTACTGAGTATCACATACTGAGGCAGTGTTGTCAGTGTAGTATTCTGACCGCCAGATATTGAGTCAGTGTTGTCAGTGTGGTATACTGATCGCCAGAAACTGAGGCAGTGTTGTCATTGTTGTATGCTGACCCTCAGTGTAATATATTAGTCACCAGGTACTGAGACAGTGTTGTCAGTGTAATATACTGATCGCCAGATACTGAGTCAGTGTTGTCAGTGTTGTATATTGACTATCAGATACTGAACAGTGTTGTCAGTGTTGTATACTGATCGCCAGATACTGGGGCAGTGTTGTCAGTGTTGTGTACTGAGTATCACATACTGAGGCAGTGTTGTCAGTCTGATATACTGATCATCAGATACTGAACAGTGTTGTCAGTGTTCATCTCTGGCCCTGATCTCTCCTCCCTCAACACTAACTTCATTATCAGCTGCTGTGACCGGTACAAGCAGGGTTACAACCCAGGTACGACGGTACAACCCAGGTACGACGGTACAACCCAGGCACGACGGTACGACCCAGGTACGACGGTACAACCCATGAGTACGACGGTACAACCAGGCACGACGGTACGACCAGTCACGACGTAAGACCCAGGTACGACAGGTACAACCCAGGTACGACGGTACAACCCAGGCACGACGGTACAACCCAGGCACGACGGTACAACCCAGGTACGACGGTACAACCCAGGTACGACGGTACAACCCAGGTACGACGGTACAACCCAGGCACGACGGTACGACCCAGGTACGACGGTACAACCAGGTACGACGGTACAACCCAGGTACGACGGTACAGCCCAGGCACGACGGTACAACCCAGGTACGACGGTACAACCCAGGTACGACGGTACAACCCAGGTACGACGGTACAACCCAGGTACGACGGTACACCCCAGGTACGACGGTACAACCCAGTCACGACGGTACGACCCAGGTACGACGGTACAACCCAGTCACGACGGTACGACCCAGGTACGACGGTACAACCCAGGCACGACGGTACGACCCAGGTACGACGGTACAACCCAGGTACGACGGTACACCCCAGGTACGACGGTACAACCCAGTCACGACGGTACGACCCAGGTACGACGGTACAACCCAGGTACGACGGTACAACCCAGGTACGACGGTACAACCTAGGTACGACGGTACACCCGAGGTACGACGGTACAACCCAGGTACGACGGTACGACGCAGGTACGACGGTACGACGCAGGTACGACCCAGGTACGACGGTACAACCCAGGTACGACGGTACAACCCTTGAATATAATGGTACGACCCTTGAATACGGCGGTACGACCCTTGAGCACGACGGTATACGAACCTTGAGCACGACGGTATACGACCCTTTAGCACGACGGTGCGACCCTTGAGCACGACGGTATACGACCCTTGAGTACGACGGTATACGACCCTTGCGCACGACGGTATACGACCCTTGAGTACGACCCTTACTTAACATGTCCTGACCTTTGACCTGACCTGTGCAATGGAGTCTTAGAAACATAATTACGGACGCACCAAGGGAGTCAGCCATTCTCCTCATGAGAATATGAAAATTTGGTTAAGATTAGAATTGAATCATTTAAACCCAACGTGACCCAAGTGAACCCAGTATGACCCCAAGTATAGAAAATAAAACTTTTTATCCCCGATGACAGACAGACACACACACACACACGCACACACACACACACACACACACACACACACACACACACACACACACACACACACACACACACACACACACACGCTATTGTAGGTCACTGTATGAACCTCAACGGAGATAAGTGTGTGTGACCTATGACCCCCCCATGTATGGGGAGGAGGAGGAGGTCATCCTACGTCATGCATATTAGCCACGTCGAGCGATGTATTGCATCCTCCCATATCTCGCTAAGTGGTGGTTCTCTATACAGTAACTCCCGTAACTGGCTCTATAATGTCATCCGGATATAAGGGCTGTTTGAAAACCGCACCCCGCTATAACTCCGTGTGCAGTATACCCTCAACGATGATAATCCTGTGGTATATATGTAAATAAGCTTAGCGTCAGGTTGGAGGTCAGCTAACTAACTGACCTGACGAACCACACCCCCTCCCCCCCACGACGGGTGACGGGAGGTGTGTGTGTGTGTGTGTGTGTGTGTGTGTGTATGTGTGTGTGTGTGTGTGTATGTGTGTGTGTGTGTGTGTGTGTGTGTATAAGACACTCGTACCGTACCTGTTCCGTCTCCCTACCTCGTTGGTCAGGTGTCCAGTCTGTCCCTCGTTTGACCTCTTGCGACTGGGCGGGGATGGGTGTGGGTACCTTCCTGCTGAGTGTGTCTGGGTGGTTGTGTATTGGGGAAGGGGGGAAGGGAAAGGGGAAGGGGGGGCACGAAACGGGGGGCGGGGTTGTGAAGGGGGGCAAAAATATTGGTCAACATCACGTTGAAGGACCAATCATCGTTTCACGTATTAGGGGGCCACCCTCTCCTCCCCCCCATGTAAGGGGGGGGTAGGGATGTTGGGATGAGGGCGTGCGTGGAGGAGGATGGGGGGGTGTTGGGGTTGAAAGGAGTTGGTGGTGTGGCAGGGGAGAAGAGGTGGTGTGTGGGAGAGCGATGAAGGGGAAAATGAGAAATGAGGAGCGAAATGAGGTATTGAGGAGGTGGGGGGGGGTTAGCAAGGTGAGGTGGGTGGAGAGAGTTGGGAGAGGGGGTTGGGGGGAGGTGTGTGTGTGTGTGTGTGTGTGTGTGTGTGTGTGTTATGGATGGAGGTGTTGGAGATATTTACTGGCATGGTGGAGATTGTTGTCGTGATGGGAGGGTTTGGCCTAGTGTTGGTGTAGAGAGGGGGGGGGTGTGTGGGGGTGGAGATGGGTGGGTGAGGTGGTGCGGTATACAAAGGTTCAAGCCAGAGAGAGAGAGAGAGAGAGAGAGAGAGAGAGAGAGAGAGAGAGAGAGAGAGAGAGAGAGAGAGAGAGAGAGAGAGAGAGCAATACATATTTCTCTCTCTCTCTCTCTCTCTCTCTCTCTCTCTCTCTCTCTCTCTCTCTCTCTCTCTCTATGCAGTTACGCATTACCCTTCCCCCCCCCAAAAAAAAAAGAAAATAACACTATAAATGATGAAGCTCACCTTTGGGGGGTTGGCAATAGACCAACGCCTCTAATTGGCCAAGCTCGGGAAATGGGGGGCGCTGGTTCGACCCCGTCGTTTTCTGTGGAGGAGTTACGATGATGATGAGGAGGGGGTGGCGGGGTTAGGGGGTAAAGGGAGGGATGTGTGAGACAAGTAAATCCCGTCTTCGCTGCCCACGAGATGAGCTGTAAACACGAAGACCAGGTCGACACAATTTATGGGTCGAGACGAGTTTAGAGAGAGAGAGAGAGAGAGAGAGAGAGAGAGAGAGAGAGAGAGAGAGAGAGAGAGAGAGAGAGAGGATGGATGGATGGCTGGGTGGATGATGGCTAGTGGTGGTGGCGAACGGCTGGTCGAAACGGGTAATGGCGGACGAGTGTTGCGGCGCGTTTTCTTTACGCTACAGTTTGGAAGTAGAAGAACAAGAAAAAGAAAAAAAGAAAAAAGATTTATAGAAGAAGAAGAAGAAAGAAATAAATATAGAAATAATCTTAACATGAAAGGGAACACAGATGTTTACGACCTAACGATCGTAAAAAGAAAAAGGGGGGGGGGGGCTTGAAGGTAAGTACTCGGGAATGGCTCTTCATGACCCATGTCTTACGTGCCCATTACCAACTGTAGGACTGTGGCGTCACGCACCGACCCCGTCACGCTCACGTCACACTCCATCACCTGCAGTGTTTGTGTCAAGGGTTGGCAACTCGAGCATTGACCGTTGGGACGGACCTCTTCCCGTTTTTTATGATGTCATCAACAGAAGGTGGAGTGTTTTCCTGGTCGTACGTGTGTCCCTCTGGCTTGTCCAACCTGATCGACTTACAACTGGTGGTCTGTTGTAACTTGTACACCGCGTGACGTTTTCTTTTTATTCTCATTAGGCTCAAGATTAATGTGGACACCAGTGCTTGTTATGGGTACCTCATATATATATATATTCCTATGAGTCCACGGGGAAAATGAAACACGATAAGTTCCCAAGTGCACATTCGTGTCATAATCACATCAACAGGGGAGACACAAGAGAGAAATATAACAGTCAGTTGATATACAACGACTACATCCAGCTCGTATCTGTAGTTGCTACCCTATCCTCAATCTCCAACACCCTCCAACGATCTCCATGACACTCTAACGTCCTCCATGATCCTCCAACACCAACCATGACCCCTTCCTCCAACATCCTCGAGCATAACCACCTATGTCCCTCCAACATCACCATTCATGACCCTCCAACAACACCATCCATAGCTCTCCAACACTCTCAGTGGCTCTCCAACACTCCCCATGACCCTCTAGCACTCTCAGTTGCTCTCCAACACTCTCCATGACCCTCCAGCACTCTCAGTGGCTCTCCAACACTCTCCATGACCCTCCAGCATTCTCAGTAGCTCTCCAACATCTCTCCATGACCCTCCACCACCCACCAACTGTTGGAGGCTCCCCTCACCTCCTCCCTGATGGACAGCCCCTTCCCCCTCTCCTCCCCGTCTGATTGATAGCTCCCTCCTTCCTCGGCTCCAGAATTCTTATTGCAACATAAGACGTAGATCTGTTTTCTTTTAAACAGAAAACGCAGAAGGATGGGTGGGTCGGGGGGAGGAAGGCAAGACTAGGTTAATCACGTTAGATCTATTCGTCTTAATTTTCTCACTTAAGGACTATTTTTGCCCGGCGTACCACCATATATAATTTCCTCTGTTCTATTTGGGTCTGTTGTTATATAAATAATTTTTTTTTTTACTTTCGTCTTTCTTCACTTAGCCAGTCAGTTATCTTGGGTGCGTTTTCGATGCTTAATTGAGTCTGTATTGTTATTTTTATCTAACGTCCCTCTAGATTTAACAAGCCATGTATCTCGGTTGCAATTTTTTTTTTAAATGCTCGAGTCTGAATTGTTATTATTTTTAAACGTCTGTCTAGTATAACTAGTCATTCATCCTAGTTCCTAGTCATTGCTTCATTTTAACTTGAGTTATAATTGGTTATCTCATATGCTTCATTTTCTTTTATTTAATCAGCTTTGTTAGCAATTTTTGATTTCTTAGAATTAGATTTTTTGATTAATTGTTTTGAGTGTGTTCAAAATGGCGAAAATTGTCATTTTTTTCTTTTATTATTATCTATCACGTCCCTTCAGTATCTTTATCTCATCTCGATTATAAACTCTCCATTTTTCGTACCTTCGAAAGCAGATACCCGCTGTTAATTTTTTTTCAGTAAAGACTTTTTTTCCATTTTTTTTTTCCAGAATCCTTCTTCAAAATAACTTTTGTTTTCTACATGTAAATACGGACATCCACCACAAACATTTAGTATCCTTTTCTTTTAATTTTTTTTTTTTTGCAAAATGTATCATTATCTTCATTTACATTTCTGATCTATTTCTGTTCCAGTTTTACAGAAAGACGATTGTAAATGCTTCGTGGGCAGTGTTTGTTTACCTCCGTTTTCTATGCTTTGATTGCGCCATTTTCTGGGTTACGTCGCTGATGATTGGCTCTGGTGGTGGTGAGTGCGACGCGTGCCCCTGTGTACGGACACGCTACGCTCTCTCTCTCTCTCTCTCTCTCTCTCTCTCTCTCTCTCTCTCTCTCTCTCTCTCTCTTCACCAATGCATCATCATCGTGTTCAAACATCGAGCCGATCTGAAGATAAGAAAAATACATAGAAACATCCAACATATATTATCCCCCCCCACCGAACCCCACAACACACACCATAAACCCCCATCCCCAACACTCACCACAGACCCCTCCAACACCCCACCACTCACCACCACCCTAGGCAGGTGCTTGTGGTGGTGGTCCTCACTCACTCGACACTCGTATCCTAACCCTCGACACAAGGGTGAGCCTAACAGAGCTAGCCTAGCCTCGGAGAGAGAGAGAGAGAGAGAGAGAGAGAGAGAGAGAGAGAGAGAGAGAGAGAGAGAGAGAGAGAGCATGTGTGTCATAATTCCCGACCCGCGTCCCCCCCGCAGTCAACATTACCTGACGTAAACAAGACGGGGTGTGTATTTACCAGCCCTTCATGCATTAGGGTAATTAGTGCAATTGGCTTACGTAACGGGACGATGATGCTGCGAGTGGATTAACAGAGAGAGAGAGAGAGAGAGAGAGAGAGAGAGAGAGAGAGAGAGAGAGAGAGAGAGAGAACTGTGCCTACTAACAAGCAATAGGACCACCCCCCCCCCCTCCTCAGCCTATCGCTAACCACCTTTCCACCACCCCTCCTCCACCCTCCCTCCCTCCCTCCCTCCCTCCCTCCCTCCTCTCCCCCCCTCCCACCCAAAAAACCAACCAAACCGGAACCCTAATTGATAAATACAGAACTAGGTCATTAGCGCCGTGATCATCATTTCGCTTTTAGGTAATTATTACCCCCCCCCCCCCCCACCCCACCCCACACACACACCCTCAGATAAACAACGCTTTACCTTGCACATCACTGAGTGTTGTTCTCTGTGTCACCTGACGCAGTTGACATTTGCATAATCGCTGTTGCAGATCCTCCACCCCCTCCCCCCACCCCCCACCCCCCCCCTCACAGTGCGGCAAATTTCGCACCGTAGGTTGATCGTAGCAATGCCGCAAGTTACCGCTGTTGTCGTCATAACTACCATCTTACCATGGTTCCCTTCGTCTCATCATTGTTTACCGGATAACTCTTCAAGACATTACACTAAGTTATCGTGTTATTTATCCGTCAGTAAAGCAATGTGGATTATTTATTCACCAGTAGAGCAACATGAGTCATTTCTTTATCAGTGTTCTCATTAAAGATCAGTATGACGATTGTTCACTGACACTTTAGATGAACCGACCCTGATATGTCTACATGTTATTGGCTCGTTAGCGACAGACGAACGAACGTACACGCGCGTGCGCGTGTGAACCACGGGTTCGAATCCCAAAATCACAAAAGGCGCGACCGATGAGGTTATCTTAATATGCAGGTGGTTTCATCCAGTGGTTTCAGATGCGAGGAAGGTGATTATCAGAAACCTTTTTCAGTGAGGCGGAGGAGCGAAGAAAAAACAATAAAAAAAAGAACTGAACTTAACACAGTGAAGTATATTTGTGTATGTTAGGACACAGGTGAAGGGGTTAGGACACAGGTCACCCTATATGACCTCGCGTCTATCATTACATTGTATGTATATATATATATATATAATATATATATATATATATATATATATATATATATATATATATATATATATTCTTTTTTTTATACATATTCGCCATTTCCTGCGTTAGCGAGGTAGTGTTAAGAACAGAGGACTGGGCCTCAGAGGGAACATCCTCACATAGCCCCCTTCTCTGTTCCTGCTTTTGGAAAAAGTAAAATGGGAAGGGAGGATTTCCATTCCCCGCTCCCTTCCCTCTTAGTCGCCTTCTACGGCACGCAGGGAATACGTGGGAAGTATTCTTTCTCCCCTATCCCCAGGGATAATATATATATATATATATATATATATATATATATATATATATATATATATATATATATATATATATATGTACAAATATATATATATATATATATATATATATATATATATATATATATATATATATATATATTTTTTTTTTTTTTTTTTTTTTTTTGCCGCTGTCTCCCGCATTTGCGAGGTAGCGCAAGGAAACAGACGAAAGAAATGGCCCAACCCACCCCCATACACATGTATATACATACGTCCACACACGTAAATATACATACCTACACAGCTTTCCATGGTTTACCCCAGACGCTTCACATGCCCTGATTCAATCCACTGACAGCACGTCAACCCCGGTATACCACATCGATCCAATTCACTCTATTCTTTGCCCTCCTTTCACCCTCCTGCATGTTCAGGCCCCAATCACACAAAATCTTTTTCACTCCATCTTTCCACCTCCAATTTGGTCTCCCACTTCTCCTCGTTCCCTCCCCCTCCGACACATATATCCTCTTGGTCAATCTTTCCTCACTCATTCTCTCCATGTGCCCAAACCATTTCAAAACACCCTCTTCTGCTCTCTTAACCACGCTCTTTTTATTTCCACACATCTCTCTTACCCTTACGTTACTTACTCGATCAAACCACCTCACACCACACATTGTCCTCAAACATCTCATTTCCAGCACATCCATCCTCCTGCGCACAACTCTATCCATAGCCCACGCCTCGCAACCATACAACATTGTTGGAACCACTATTCCTTCAAACATACTCATTTTTGCTTTCCGAGATAATGTTCTCGACTTCCACACACACACACACACACACACACACACACACACACACACACACACACACACATATATATATATATATATATATATATATATATATATATATATATATATATATATATATATGTATATATATATATATACCTTAGCTTAAGCCAGGCGTCCACTTTGCCGACTAACCCCACAGAGGAGGATGAACAGCTGGATTGACTGCGAATCGACCGCTGCAACCAGGAATCGAACCCATACAGACCCGATCTCAGGCGACACGTGAGTGCTTCATGGTCAGCAACGGTAACCGTTAACATCACGAAGGCGTCTGTAGCGAGGGAAATGGAGGTCAGAGGAGGAGAAAAGAATAAAAAAAAAAAGGATAGTGAAGTGTGGAAGAGGAAAAAAAGAAAACAAGGGCAAAAATATACGAACCTACTAATCACGTTAACCATGATAATTGACTGTACACTTCACATAGTGCCATACATACTATGTATGTGTGTGTGTGTGTGTGTGTGTGTGTGTGTGTGTGTCTGTGTGTCTGTGTGTGAACCCCAACCTACATGAATGGTAACGTCTGGTTAAATATACAGATTTTCAACCTTAGACTAAAATCTTCAACGCATCGTCATCCTCCAGGAGGGAACGAGATGGATGGATGATGGGGGGGGGGGGGGGGGGGGGGGGGGGTATGAAAGGGTTATAGTGATGGAGGCGCGTGAAGATGGCTTTACCCCCTTCCTTCCTTCCTTCCTTCTTTCCTTCGAGAACAAACCCCCTTACTCCACCTTGGGTGATTTTGTTTTATAGGCAAAGGCGCTTGAATGCTATATTTACTAACTTTCGCCCAGTTATCTGCATATATATATATATATATATATATATATATATATATATATATATATATATATATATATATATATATATATATTTATTGAATCTTGTTTGCCATGTGACATCAACAATGCAGAAGGTTGCCTAAGGCCGCCATCAAAGCAGATTCCGTATTGTGAAGTAAATGAGATGTGGTCTTTCATTCCTCACCTCCTGATAACCTCTCGCGACCTAAATCCAATATCCAATTACCGCTCTATCGGCCGACCTATTCTCTGTTTTCGTATCATATCAGGCAACCTATTCCCCGTTTTCTTATCGTATTCGGTAACCTCTCTCCTCGTTTTCTTATCGAATCCTAAAAGTATATTAACGCGAATGTTTTTTCTTTTTCTTTGGGTTTGTATATATTTGGTTATGTTGTTAATGTAGTCAGTTAACAGTAAATATTATTTTTTATTGTTCTGTACAACGTTTTTTGGTTAGTTTCATATGTTTTCCGGGTGTTCTATCCTTTGGTTGTTCTATCCTTTGGTTGTTCTATCCTCTGGTTGTTATATCCTACGGTTGTTCTAACCCTTGGTTGTTCTGTCCTATGGTTGTTCTATCCTATGGTTGTTCTATCCTACGGTTGTTTTGTCCGTTGGTTGTTCTGCCCTTTGGTTGTTCTATCCTCTGGTTGTTCTGTCCTATGGCTGTTCTATGGTTGTCCTATCCTTTGGTTGTTCAATTCTTTGCATCTTTCGAAGTGCTGTTCACTGTTGACGTCATCAGACTGGTTTAAAACCTTCGAAATTGGGACCAAGTCACCCTTTAGTCTTCTCTCTTCCCTGATGGACAAACCATTATTAGCCTCTCCCAGTAATTCAGCTTTTTATCCATTCCATTACCATCTTTGTTGCCCTCCTTTGGACTTTCTCTATTAGCTCTTTGTCTTTCTGTAGGCGCGATGACCAAAACTTATGATGTTATGATGTAGACCTTGGCTTACCCTCGTGACCTCTACAAGCATATTTAAGAATGAGTTTTATTCTGATGACAAGTCATTTACATAGATGAAGAAGAGCAATTGTCCTAGAATCGAACCCTGTGGGATGCCATTGGTGAACCCAACCCCGATTCGAGGAGGTTCCTCTGAGACATATTCTTTGATTCCATTCAGTAAGTAATTCCACAACCATCGAAGGATTCTCTATCTTATGTATTCCCGAACATCCAGCGTATTTATCAGCCTCTTGTGTGGTCTAGTGTCAAATGCTTTCTGGCAGTCCAAAGACACAATCCGTCCGTAACGGAGCTCACTTTCTCGTGGAAGGCCAAGAAATCTATTGTAAATGACATGTTCTCCTAGAATCCGTGTTTTCTATTACTTACATAATATCTACTTTGTAAGTAGGAATCCATTTTCATCATGGTTATCTCATCCACTGCTTTACATAGCAGACTCATCAAAGTGTCTTGTGTATAAGTATATTTTCCCGACTTCCTTTTATTTTTTTGACAGAGAAACGTATTTCATTTGTCTTCCTTTGTTCTCTTGGCATGACGCCTTCCTCACGCATGGGGCTCAACAGCATCTCAAGTGGTCTGTCTCCACACATCTTCAGCACATACGGAGAAAGTTTATTAGAAGTGTGTTTCTAAATTTTCTGAATATTCCATTGCTTTAGAAAACCTCCTCCTCATTCCATCTCACTGGTGTTTGAGGCTATGTAGTGTCTTCCACTGGGAAAAAAAAGGAAAACCACACACTTTAGAACATGGCATTCAGTTCCTCACATGTCCTTACGTTTATGCTTTAGAATTCATCTCCTTGAATCCCTTTGGCTGATCAGCTGCTCTTGAATATCTATATAGTTATACACCATCTGTGGGTGTATGTGTGTGGCAGACAGGTGAGGTAAAGGATGATGATGATGATGATGATGATGATGATGATGATGAAGAGGATTATGATAATGATGATGACAGTGATGAGGGTTATGATAATGATGATAATGGACAAGAAGAAGAAGAAGAAGGAAAAAGTTAAAAGGGATTAAAGTACCATAGACAGAAGAGATAACAGAGAACCAATGGTGTGACAAAGGTAATATTCAAGAGTGAACTAGATCATGTTGTATCAATAATGAAAGAAGTATTGCTCTACTGAAGGTTCTCTCTTGATGGAAGTAACAACTGAAGGATCAACAACAAACGAACGCTTGATGTTAACGAAGCAAGAGAGAGGTAAAGAAGAATTATCATTGAGCAGGACGATAGGTGATGGCGACACAGTCGTTAGAATCAATAAAGAAAAAAGTGTCTTGATTGAAGGTTCTCGTAGATGTATATTGTGGTGGCATCAATTATCTGGTTGGTCATCAACACGTAGCATCATCAACCAAGGGTCAACCTCACCACAGAACATCAGCAACTCCAGCTCCCCCATACCAAGGTGTATGTATGTATGTATGTTTGTATGATGTATGAATGTATGTATGTATGTATGTATGATGTATGTGTATGTATTTATGTATGATGTATGTGTGTATTTCTTTCTTTCATACTATTCGCCATCTCCCGCGTTAGCGAGGTAGCGTTAAGAACATAGACTGGACCTTTGAGGGAATATCCTCACCTGGCCCCCTTCTCTGTTCCTTCTTTTGGAAAAAAAAAAAAAAAAAGGAGAGGGGAGGATTTCCAGCCCCCCGCTCCCTTCCCTTTTAGTCGCCTTCTACGACACGCAGGGAATACGTGGGAAGTAATCTTTCTCCCCTATTCCCAGGGATATGTGTGTATGTATACATATTTATGTATGATGTATGTATGCATGTATTTACGTATGTATGTATGTATGTATGTATGTATATGTATTTATATATGATGTATGTATGTATGTGCTGACGTACATATATATGTATGTATGGATATATATACCGCCCCACAGTCCTCCTCCTGTCCCTTGGATACGAACCTGCGTCTTACAGTTTGCCGGGGGAGAACATTACCACCGCGCCACATACGAAGCCACGTCTCCCAGGATGAGAACGCAGGTCTCAACTGTAGTAGGAGATGCGAACCCGCGTTCCCGGGGCTTGAGAGAGCGCGGAGCAATACGCCAGATGAGATGCGAACCCGCGTTCACAGGATTACCGAAGCGGCACCCTTGCCATTGACCCCTTCCACCGCCTGTCTACAACGACAACAGCAGGACAGGTGGACACTGTCTGCTGGCGTGGACGGGATGGGGCGTCGTACGGACGGGATGGGGCGTCGTACGGACGGGATGGGGCGTCTTATGGACGGGATGGGGCGTCGTATGGACGGGATGGGGCGTCGTACGGACGGGATGGGGCGTCGTATGGACGGGATGGGGCGTCGTACGGACGGGATGGGGCGTCGTATGGACGGGATGGGGCGTCGTACGGACGGGATGGGGCGTCGTATGGACGGGATGGGGCATCGTATGGACGGGATGGGGCGTCGTACGGACTGGATGGGGCGTCGTATGGACGGGATGGGGCATCGTATGGACGGGATGGGGCGTCGTACGGACGGGATGGGGCGTCTTATGGACTGGATGGGGCGTCGTATGGACGGGGTGGGGCATCGTACGGACGGAATGGGGCGTCGTACGGACGGGGTGGGGCGTCGTACGGACGGGATGGGGCGTCGTATGGACGGGATGGGGCGTCGGATGGACGGGATGGGGCGTCATACGGACGGGATGGGGCGTTGTATGGACGGGATGGGACATCGTACGGACGGGATGGATGGAGAAGTCGTAAGGACGAGGTAGAGCGTCGTACGGACGGGATAGAGCGTCGGATGGACAGGAAGGAGCGTCGGATGGAGAGGAAGGAGCGTCGGATGGACAGGAAGGAGCGTCGGACGGACAGGAAGGAGCGTCGGACAGACAGGAAGGAGCGTCGGATGGACAGGAAGGAGCGTCGGATGGCCAGGAAGGAGCGTCGGATGGACAGGAAGGAGCGTCGGACGGACAGGAAGGAGCGTCGGATGGACAGGAAGGAGCGTCGGATGGCCAGGAAGGAGCGTCGGATGGACAGGAAGGAGCGTCGGATGGAGAGGAAGGAGCGTCGGATGGCCAGGAAGGAGCGTCGGATGGACAGGAAGGAGCGTCGGATGGAGAGGAAGGAGCGTCGGATGGAGAGGAAGGAGCGTCGGATGGAGAGGAAGGAGCGTCGGATGGAGAGGAAGGAGCGTCGGATGGACAGGAAGGAGCGTCGGATGGACAGGAAGGAGCGTCGGATGGACAGGAAGGAGCGTCGGATGGACAGGAAGGAGCGTCGGATGGACAGGAAGGAGCGTCGGATGGACAGGAAGGAGCGTCGGATGGCCAGGAAGGAGCGTCGGATGGAGAGGAAGGAGCGTCGGATGGAGAGGAAGGAGCGTCGGATGGAGAGGAAGGAGCGTCGGATGGAGAGGAAGGAGCGTCGGATGGAGAGGAAGGAGCGTCGGATGGAGAGGAAGGAGCGTCGGATGGAGAGGAAGGAGCGTCGGATGGACAGGAAGGAGCGTCGGACGGGTGTGCTTAAGAATACCAGGACTGACGTACGTCAGAAGGCCAATGCCTCCCGATGCGTAGTTGGGGGGGGGGGGGGAGGACTCAGCATGACATGACATATCCCACGAGACACCTGAACCACTGCCGCCCACACACACACACACACACACACACACACACACGTACACACACACACACACGTACACACACACACACACACACACACACACACACCATCCCTGCATGACAAACACCACCCTCAGGAGGTGTCATACATGACAGCCACTGTGTCATGACACATGACGCATGACGCAGGCATTCCTACACAACGACGCAATAAAGGGGTTTAGTAGTTACGTCTGGCATTCTACTATCCTCACCAGGAAGTAGGAAACACCCACGTTATTAGATATTGAAAAAGTCATGTATACACACCAGGTGAACCATACGTCGCTCGAAGGTATGTATACCGGGTCCTCTCCTGGTGTATACATAGCCGTGAATGTAGACGAGATGATGTCGTCTCAGAAACCCAACACACAAAATAGTTGATATGATCTGCTCGCACGAGCCATTTCCTCGAACGAACGACTCCTGTGCTTTTAACTCTTCCAGATATTGTCATAATAACTCCAGGGGTTAATGGCCTTATTAACTATATTCACAATAGCATCCTTCATGATCTCGTCTGTGAATATAACAACCCCTCCTCCCTCTTCATAACCCCGTGTCCTCTCTTTCGTGTTATCATCAGTATTATTTTTTGTTTCCACTTTCCATCCATACTACCTGTATGAGTTCAGGTTAGTTTGACGGTACACACACACACACCTTCCCTCCATCACATCTAATGATCTCAGTCGAAGGAACCCATCTCTATATAAGGGACCTCATCTCACGCCTCATTGCCCTTGGGGACAACCAAACCAAAAATTGAGCCCAGCCTCTCGTCTCATTCATGACTGCTCTCTGTCTGCCCCAGTGTCCCACGTCTGAACCTATGTAACTGGCCAGCTAAGCTATCTTGATCCCTAACTAGCCCCCCCCCCCCACTAGTCTTACACACAGTCGTGTCAGTGCATCTATAGTGTAGAGTCTTATATGTGATCCCCTCTATTGTATGCAAAGCATGAGGCTTAACATCTTCATCCCCCCTGGAGCTCTGAGGACAAGTTGGTGAATGGAAGTTTGCAGTACACCAGCCGCCCGTGTTGACTCATTCTTTACTGATAATGTTGTTGTTGTCACCGAAGAATTCTTGGACTCCTCTTGGATGCGAACACAACAAGTGAGGATTAAGAAGCGTACGGACCCCTGGGTCCGTGACGAATGACTACAAGTTATTGAAGGAGAAGGTTCGAATCCCTGTAGCTGCCTAGTATATCAAAACACGTCATGGGGATAAACTCCCTCGTGGTTTCGAAAAAAAAAAAAAACGTCTTAAAGGTCTCTGTGTCTGGTGGATGACGACCAAGAACGAGTTGACCACAAGCATCGCTTCTCTACAAGTCCTCTGTGCTCACACGTACGTGCGACAGAGTCGGGTGTGGGAGGACATCAACACGGTCACCGCGAGGACGCCCCTGCAGACGATCACACACGTCATGACCGCTGCCTCACTGTGGCCAGGACGCCCTGCACCAAGACCGTCGCTGACGGAGGTTCTGACGCGGAGATAGAGAGCAAGTGGGACGTGGACGACATCCCAATCACTCCTAAGAAGAACTACGACATGCGCTTCTGAGAAGGAGGGAGGGGTGTGTGTGTGTGTGTGTGTGTGTGTGTGTAGGCTACTGCATTCCTGAACTATTTTGAGAAAATATTACCGTCAAGGGTCAAATGTCCAGGTGTGTCAGAGGTTACGTGTCCTTCCAAATTCTTAGTTCAGAAAACGTCCTTAGGGAGTCGCCTCCTCTTGCCCCCGGAGCCTACACAGGGAAGAGTCTTGACGTCCGACGTTGTTCAGTTGTCTTAGACATGAACTTGTCCCGGACTTGATGTTGTTACTGATGATACTATACCCTTCATATGCTGACGTTATTATCTGTCTTATCATATCCTTATCACTGAGACTTCAAGTTCTCCTTGACCTCACGTCACTCAGTGTGGCCTTCTCACTCATACTGACCGAAAGAAAAACGAAAGTTCTCTTTCATGATGCTCATGTTAGGTGTGCCAACCCCCCTTTTTGTGCTATACAATGATGTCACTGCATTGTTTACATTATGTACCCACCTAGGAATCACTATGGTGCCCTTGTTGGCCCACGAACGTATGTATCCAACCTGATAATGAGACTCGCTGGTCGCCTATAACCTTCTCTTGCCGTCAATAGATGATAAGTGTTGATAGTGCAAGGCAATTTTTACCTGCTTTACATACGATATGTAGTTTGTGAATCAAGCCATCCGTGTTTATCTGTGGTTGACCTACATCTTCTTCCATCCCGTAATCTTTAGAACAATTCCATGAGACAAATCCCAAGTCGTCCTTTGTCGACTGGTGTAGAAGATATGAAAACTGACCCAGTGTTTCTTACAAGACCTGACCTTATATATGAACCTCCTCAGTGCCACCTGGAGTGCCAAACGTCTCAGAAACCCGACATCTGCTCCTCCTCCTCCTCCCTCCCCCTCAGTTTTTCCATCGCCTTCATACTAGAAAATGATCCACTATCATCCACCAGGCTCTGGGGAGGTGACCCAGCCATGGTAAACCATATAATCCATGAACCTCCATGAGAACTACCACCAACAGGTCCTATACGTGTGTCTCTGACACCCTGGCTACATCAAACTCTGTCCAGCCAGCCAGACTGATTGACGGTATATACACTGTCCTCCTGATCAGTTCAGTCCTCGTGTCTTACAAGGACTAACATGTGAATAGCTAGATAGTCTACTTACCACCATGAGGGACAGTACGCTACTTATATATGCTGATGGTTTCCTGTGGGGGCCAACGGTAAGGGCCAGGTCAGCTGCTGCTGTGTACAATGCAGACGTTTTCATTCCCTCTCAAGCAAGTTAAAAAAAATTTTTTTTTAGCTTCCCGTCCAGCTCTGTTTACCGCGAGCTGCTTCATGTTCATGTGGCAACGAGGAACAGACAATGTCCGACACGCTCGCTCTTATCCGCCCGTAACCCCGCCCTACGTGAATGATTCCTATGGATACCTTCCCATGTCGGACATGAGCGTCATGTTGATAACCAGGAGATAAGCACGCTTATCCCCTCCAATGCCCTTCATCTCCTCCAATGCCTTTAGTACTACCAGACATTGCTTTTAAAGAGAGACCAAGTCCGTACCGTTCTTATCGCGATGGCCCGGCAGAACTCACGCCTCTTGTGAGATGCAGGAAGACACCTGGAGCCTGAAGAACGAACCATCATGATTATATTCCACAATAAGAACCATTACCATGCAGAACCCAGCATCTGTGCTACGTAGACGGTAGGTTATTGTAGCTGCCACCATGCACCACCCAGGGTCTAATAGGTCCATGAAGCAAGTCATGAGAAACTGTGACCCTGAACACTCCAAGTGTCGACTTTGTTCTGCACCTGATGAACACACGAGGAACTATGATCCTGTTCTCTATCTGATGAACACACACACACACTTGAACATGACATGAACGAATGTTCTAAAACCAGTGTTTTACAGAAAATTAAAGCACCTGTTTCGAGAAGTGTGTGACACTGGCTTGCTCTGGGTAATATACTCTGATACAGTATTCGACTCCTACCATTGCCTGAGCTACACAGATGTCATGAACATCTGCAAACTTCATCCATCATGTACATTTTCCCATTAATAACCATCAGTACCACACTGTCACTCTCTGTACTTAATATAATGTATGTTACTCTCTTATAATGCTTCTATTTGTATCCAAACGAGTCCAGATGCTCTCTCTATGTATGATCTATATTGTCTTCTCCCTGGGATGTCTCTATATGTATAATCTATATTACCTTCTCCCTGGGATGTCTCTCTATGTATAATCTATATTACCTTCTCCCTGGGATGTCTCTCTATGTATAATCTATATTATCTTCTCCCTGGGATGTCTCTCTATGTACAATCTATATTATCTCCCTAGGCCCACTTGTCACCCTCCTACCCCCCACGTACTGTACCCACTGCACCCACTGTACTGGCCTCCACCTACCCCTTACCCACCTACCTCCCCTTCACCCAAACTATCACTGAAATGTTCTCTCTCTCTCTCTCTCTCTCTCTCTCTCTCTCTCTCTCTCTCTCTCTCTCTCTCTCTCTCTCTCTCTTTCTCTCTCTCTGTTTACGTAATGTCATAAAAATTTTTGTCCAGATGTTTTTTGGTCGTGTTCTTAGAATTCCCCTCTGCTTTGATGTGGTTGGCTGGTTAATTGGTTAGCTGGCTGATCTATGTATTCTATTAGAATGAGCTAAACGCTTTTGTGAATTAACACTATGTTGTCATAGGCCAAAGAGGAAAAAGAAAAGGAATCTGTAAGATGTGAAAAGAAGAGGTATAACAATACGACATATTTTTTTTGTAAACAAATTTGGGTTTTCCAGGAATCGATGACTGATTTAAACGATCCATTGACATTGGTGGTGGGTAGGAGGGGAGAAAAAATCTGGGAAAGGAAAGAGTATTGAAATTTAAACTGACTTGTTATCCACATTGATTAAGTTAAAGGGAAATATTGTGATGTCCTTTCAATGTATTTTTCCCCATCAAACACCGGCAGCCTTTGTGTACCAGGTGTACAAAAGGCAACATAAACAACAACAAAAGTGTCAATAACAGCCTCTGTTGTCGTTTGCACAACGGAAAGGATTTCATCCTCCCCCCACCCCCCCTCCCTCCCTCCCCCCACCTCCCACCACCACCACGTTTTCTATAGCAACGGCTTTAATTGAATTTTTATTGAAGAGTCGGGAAAAAAAATGGCCTTGTATCCATCGGGCATGTTAGGTCAGGCTGAAGTCTAAGCCTCTCTCTCTCTCTCTCTCTCTCTCTCTCTCTCTCTCTCTCTCTCTCTCTCTCTCTCTCTCTTTCTCTCTCTCTCTCTCTCACAGAGGGCCCCCGCTCACACGCCTCGAGTCGATCTTATCTATCAATCCTTCCCCTCCACCTCCCTTCCCACCTCACAGTAAACCCTTCAGCCTGTGTTATCATACTGAAGGACTTACAAAGGGGAACGAGCGCCCTTTGGCTGATTTCCTCTCCCACCAACACCACCACCGCCACCAACACCAACACCACCATCTTGAACCACCTTTTCAAGTGGTGTGTTAACTACCTCGTCACACGTCGTCAGCACGTGCGAGGGAAGTTTCATGAGAGGTTTATATGGGGTCAAGGGTCATTAGTGTCTGACGTATGTCATTTCTAGATATTTCATTGGTTTGTAAGACCCTCATCCTCGCTCCAGCCCACTGGTGATGCGGGATTACAATCTCTTCCACTGTGAAAAAAAACAAACATCATCCACTGTGAAAAAAACTTATTCAGTTCCTCACACATATCCTTATATCATTATTGTCCTCTACAGCTCGACCCTCTTAATCCCTTATCCTGATTCGCTAATCTGTGTGTTTGATTATATGTTTGTACACTAGAGAAGGGGGGGGGGGTGGTGTTGGGGGGGGGGGGGGGGGGGGTCTGCACTCATGTGGCGCCATTATCTAGAATTTCCTTACTTCTAAAGAGTTTATGACACTTCCGTGTGCTGTGTATATTCACAGTTTTGTTAATCACATTATTCCAATTACGTGTGTGTGTGTGTGTGTGTGCGTGTGTGTGTGTGTGTATGCATGTGTGTGTGTGTGTATGCATGTGTGTGTGTGTGTGTGTGTGTGTGTGTGTGTGTGTGTGTGTGTGTGTAACGTTTTCTAAAACAATATAAAAAGGCATCCAATCTTGTCTCTACAGATGTGCCAAATCTCCCATACATTTAACTCATGTTGGATGAAGGTTTCCCAACCCTGTGTCACGCCAAACGTCACGTTGTTTTGATTAGAAATCGAGAAAAAGAGAACATTAAAAACCTTAGCACGGCAAAGAGAACGTTCTCAAACTTTCCCTTTTGAGTTTCATTAGTCGAGCGGGTCCTAAAACTTGCCCAGAAAACTTTGGGAAGCCAAGATAACAGGGCAACGTATAAACAAGTCAAAGTATTACTTACTTTTTTTTGTTTGTTTTAACCTTCGAAATAGTGTAACCCAGAGGATCATGAAGTGAGATTATTTGCATGTGGATGGGTTGTAAAGGAAGAGATTTTACGATTATTTTTCTTTTAAGAGAGAGAGAGAGAGAGAGAGAGAGAGGTGGGGAAGGAAGTGGGGGGGGATGTGGGTTACGTATGTGTTCTTCATACACAACAACATTTCAATATATATATATATATATATATATATATATATATATATATATATATATATATATATATATGAAAATCACATATACAAAATAAACGTAAGGTGAAGACAGCCAGTAAGAACGGCGTAACTACACATCGTAACGACCCGTTCAATCGTTAGACCGCTAGTTCACACATGTAAACATAACACACACCAGCTAATATACCTCATCTATTGACCTCTAATTATACAGACTAACTACATCGATCAGACACACAACTGGCATAGATAGAGTGGAGGAAACTGATAATAATTCGTCTCTGGACGTATCAATGAGAAGAAAACGAGGGACAGTTTCTCCCCTTGCGGAAACCATCGCTCTGACGTCATTGGCCATATTCACAGGTCTGTCCTCAAGGCGGAGTGAGGGAGGGAGTGACCGGGTAGCTGGCTGGCTGGCTGGGCCACTGAGTGCACTCCCCCCGGCGTGTGTGGATGTGCGGGCGTGCGGGCGGGCGGGCGTGGTGTGGTGTGGCAGCCGAAGGAAGGCGCGGTACGACGTGGTTCGCTCGTGTGTTTTCGTCGTGGATGAACGAGCTGGTGTGGTCGGTGTGGGCTGACGGAAGGAAGATTGGGTCGAGTTGGTGGGTCGGTTAACGTCTGTGTATATATATACATCTTCCATAACAGGTGAGACATTGGGTGTTTATATAGTTTATATGTTTATGGTGAAACTTTGGAATTATCATTGTACTTGTGTAGATGTTTATATTAATGTAGTAAATGGTCGGTTATCTATGTACAAGTGTATATAAGGGTGTTTATATAGCAAAATTGATTTGAATTATTGTATTGAAATTTGTATAGACGTTTATGAATTTTATATATATATAATTATATAATTATAATATATATATAATATATATATATATTATATGGATCTATTATGTATTAAAATCTTTATGTAGACGTTTACATACGTATAATACAACTTAAAATCGATTTAACATACGATTATTTAGACGTTTATATAATTGTTTGATTATACTGTCATGTTTCTCCTAATCGCTGTTGTTCAGTTAGCTGATTGTCATACAAATTCGCCCCTAATCCTAACACGCGTTACACCTGTGAATAGCCTCATAATTACAGGTGTTAATTAATACCTGTATTACTTCTCGATATGGCTGACTGTACCCAGTAACATTATGAATTTTTTCATTCTGATTTATATTTGATTTACATGTTACTTGTTATGGCTTAAGTGTCTCAAGATACAACATACAGCATTCATACAGTGCGTTTAGAATGTCATTGTATCTCTCTCTCTCTCTCTCTCTCTCTCTCTCTCTCTCCATACATCGACTTCAAGGTTTGGAGGGGAGGACTTATCACCTCCCCTCCCATTTATCCTCACCCCCCCTCCCCGCGCTTCCCACTCCGCCAAACAAGACTCACTCGCCAATTATCCTTAATTGGCGAGCGACTTGGCATAGGATGAAGAGAGTGTAAATAACATAAAGCACGAAGCACTTAAGGCCGTTCGTCACTTATAATGACCTTGGACACCTCGCCTCTACGGGAGGCAATGGGTCGCGTTGTTGTATGGACAAGACTAACTGGGGTGTGTGTGTGTGTGTGTGTGTGTGTGTGTGTGTGGGGGGCGAAGGGGGGGGGGGATAGCATACTCATTACCGATCTAAGATGATTAACGTGATATATAAACGTATAGTTATGGCAATGTTGATTGCATAGGTATATACATTTTTATTTTGGAATGATGCTAAAGAATTTTACGACCCTTGAGTACGAGGGTTTACGACCCTTGAGTACGAGGGTTTACGACCCTTGAGTACGAGGGTTTACGACCCTTGAGTACGAGGGTTTACGACCCTTGAGTACGAGGGTTTACGACCCTTGAGTACGAGGGTTTACGACCCTTGAGTACGAGGGTTTACGACCCCTGAGTACGAGGGTTTACGACCCTTGAGTACGAGGGTTTACGACCCTTGAGTACGAGGGTTACGACCCTTGAGTACGAGGGTTTACGACCCTTGAGTACGAGGGTTTACGACCCTTGAGTACGAGGGTTTACGACCCTTGAGTACGAGGGTTTACGACCCTTGAGTACGAGGGTTTACGACCCTTGAGTACGAGGGTTTACGACCCTTGAGTACGAGGGTTTACGACCCTTGAGTACGAGGGTTTACGACCCTTGAGTACGAGGGTTTACGACCCTTGAGTACGAGGGTGTACGACCCTTGAGTACGAGGGTTTACGACCCCTGAGTACGAGGGTTTACGACCCTTGAGTACGAGGGTTTACGACCCTTGAGTACGAGGGTTTACGACCCTTGAGTACGAGGGTTTACGACCCTTGGGCACGAGGGTTTACGACCCTTGGGCACGAGGGTTTACGACCCTTGAGTACGAGGGTTTACGACCCTTGGGCACGAGGGTTTACGACCCTTGGGCACGAGGGTTACGACCCTTGGGCACGAGGGTACGACCCTTGAGTACGAGGGTTACGACCCTTGGGCACGAGGGTTTACGACCCTTGGGCACGAGGGTTACGACCCTTGGGCACGAGGGTACGACCCATAGCTATGATGTCATACTCTTTGACGTAGTCCTTGAGAGTCGGGTCAAAGGCTGGGCCATTACTGTACGCATGGGTCGTATCGTCGTGGTCAAGGGTCGTACCTTCATGATTAAGGGTCGTGCCGTCCTACTCGGAGGGTCGTACCGTCGTGTTCAAGGATCGTATGATTAAGGGTCGTACCGTCGTGGTCATGGGTCGTACCGTCGTGATCATGGGTCGTACCGTCGTAGTGGGAGGGTCGTACCGTCGTGGTCAAGGGAGTGCCTACTGTTACTGTCTTGATCCGTTTGTGAAGAGATAACGTGATCATCTTATCTGTCCATGGCAACAGATAAGGTGACTCTCTCTCTCCCTCTCTGCGGTCAGTACTACGCGCTAGCCCTAACCTCTAAGGCGCATTGATTTCGTCGTAGTTCTTGGTAAATAAGCAAACAACCACATGGCGTAGGTACATAAGTGTAAACACTCACACGATCTTGGTGTATAACCTTATAATCCATCACTGGTGTTGTATGACGGTGTATAATCCGTCACTGGTGGTGTATGACGGTGTATAATCCATCACTGGTGTTGTATGACGGTGTATAATCCGTCACTGGTGTTGTATGACGGTGTATAATCCGTCACTGGTGTTGTATGACGGTGTATAATCCGTCGCTGGTGCTGTATAACTGTAGTCTCACTGGTGTATGACTGTAGAATCCATCAGTGGTGTTGTATGATTGTGCATGATTCATAATTGTAGTATGGTCCATTCCTGTCGTAGTATAATTGTCGTTCATCACTGTTGGTGTATGTATGATCTATCACTGTTGGCGTACTGTTGCGTATGGTCCATCAGTTATGAATGCGTATGGTACAACAGTTTCTTTGTATGATTGTGTATGGTCCACCTCTGTAAGAGATACACAGACTAAGAGCCTCAGTGTGTAAATGACAGACCAACGAACAGACAGACTGCCTGAATAACACGGAGTGAGGGGCCAAATAAGACGGACACGGACGGACAGACACGGACAGTGGCAGGTCAACTAAGACGCTCGTGTCATTAGCATGGACAATAAGAGATTGTGAAATACACCAACATACTGATGAATCAGTCGACTGCAGACTGCCTAACACGCTAACAAATAAGGAGACTTGACAGAAGTCTAACAGTCAAACAAACAAAAAAAGGTAAACACAAACCAAAGGCAGATTTGGAGTTTTTTTTTTTTTAGACAATCAACCAGCCAAACAACACCACAAGCCCTCACGATTTTCATCAAACTAACCCCTTAACAACGAAACCTTAAACGTACAACGATAGTTCGGTTAATTACAATCTCTCTCTAATTGGTGGGGGGTTCACTGGTGGGGAGGGATGGGTATGATGGGCGGGGCTTGATGACGTAAGAGAGCGCCCGTCGGCCAATCAATCACCCGGGATCTGGGAGCCAGTAACGACAATTTTCTTTTTTAAAACGAGGAAAAAAGAAAACGCGTCGCATTCCACCATCCCATCCCTTCCTCTAATCCTTACAAGATTTACTTCGCCTTGATTGCCTTCTTATATAAGTTTCAGATGACCTTCGTGAATATAGGCCATAAACAAGGCAGTTCGATCATTTTATGTAACCATTCGCATCTCCTAAAATATATTCGGTAAGGATTCGAATCCCTTCTTTGTCCATGGCGTTTGGCGTATTAGATTCCCTGTGGGAATTAAATACTTTTACACATTTTTTCCCGAACAGAAAAAGTTTCAAAATCGTCTCCTCCTGGTATAGCCCAGGACGCGGGGTCGTTAAGACCAGAGCGAGAACGTTTAAATAAAAGTTCAGATTTCGTAGGCGAGAATATAGGTGGGGGGGGGGGGGGGGTGGGAGCGAGAATATGGGTGGGGTGTTGGGGGAGAGATGGAGCCAGACCCCCTCCTCCTCAGACCAGGAGGAGGAGGACTTGTTGAAGAGAAATTTATAGAGAGAGTTTCAGGGTTAGAGCCACTTGGTTCAGATGGCATCCCAACCCCCCTCCAACCCAACCCCAAGATTGAGAAACTTTCAATGTGTGATGCAGCAACCGTCTCTCTCTCTCTCTCTCTCTCTCTCTCTCTCTCTCTCTCTCTCTCTCTCTGTGGATAGCGGCTTCTCTTGTAAACATTCTGTTGAAATGGCTAAGTCGTTTTTACTATCGCATTCTTTCGGAAGTTTTCGAGTTAGGTAAAGATCCCCCTCTTTTTTTTTTTTTATACTCTCACCTCGCATGGCTTAGGGAGGTTGTGGGAGATACCTGCAAGGGTTGTCACAACATATGAGTTGAAATCATCAGGAGGTTGTGGAGAGAGAGAGAGAGAGGTCACTGGAGCAGGTTGGGGTGACTGGGCGAGGCTGGGTCATGCGTCTCGTACAGTTGGTTCCGCATGATAAAGCTGTGGTTTGGTTGTTTCTGTGGTAGCTGAGTAGTTTAGCTTTATGGTTGATGTTTGTGGAGACGGTGTATCGTTGTACACGTTCATCTGGCTTGTATGTTGTTGACCAACTTTTTAGCAATCATCTATTTTGTGTTGTAGTGTTTCTTATAGTGTCAGCCACTGAGCTTGCTTTTGTATGAAGTTTTTGTAGTTTTGTCAAAGTTCTTAATTGCCGTTGTGGATGAGGGTCTGCGTCATACGCTGCGTTTCTTTATGAAAGATGTGTCGGTGTGATGCAGTCTCGTACGCCCTGCGTAACATGGCAGCGTTAACGACCTCGGTTATTCTTGTGGCGTTGGGGGACATTCACTCGATCGTATGTAAACATCGGCCGGGGTCTGTGGTGGGGGGGGGGGTTCTCGTGATGTCGGTGACGTTGCCATCAGCTTTGCCGTTCGCCATGACGTCTTGAGAAAGACGTCACGTCGTTGACGTTCGGTTCATGAGTGGATTCCAGAACTCCCGAGTTCTCTTCCACGAGTGGATTCCAGAACTCTTCGAGTTCTCTTCCATTGCCGTCTTGAGGTGGCCGAGTTGTGTCTTTGATCTCACACGACTACATAAACGTCATTTCTGTAGTATGTAGGTGGACGTAGCGGGTCTTCCTGTAGATAATTTACAAGATGACACATGTAGGATGCGTCCAAGGTGCCCTATAGTGGCGAGCTCGTGGCCTCTCCTCCTATCTGGCAGTATAGGTTGCCGTCTGTACGTCGGAATGGAGCAGTGTGTGGCGAAGGCGTTCAGTACTTGCTGTCGCGTGAGGAGCGAGACGCTTGGTGGGTGTAGGTGTGGGTGGCTGTGTGTGTGTGCGTGCGTTTTCGCAGATGCTGGTGGTGGTGGTGTCTATGGGAACGATGGTGAGAAGGCTTTGCACTTCAACGGATCCTCCGGTCCCATCTGGGGTAGCGGAACGGAGGAAGTCATCCAAGTTGATCATGTATTTTGCTGGATGGTACATTATGGTGCTATCTGGCAGTGCTGTATGTTGGAGTAGTGACATGAGAAGTGATGGTCTGTAAATCTTTGGTGTATGTATAAGCCAGCGTTCGCTTTTTCTCACACACACACACACACACACACACACACACACACACACACACACACTTCCAAATGCATGCAACGTTTTCTTCAGTGTCTCGCTCGAGTGTGCCAGCAGACCAGAATCATCAGCTAACAGCAACTGACTCGCGTCCCAGGTCCTCCCACCCCAACAAACCGTAAACACGCCTCTCTCTCTCCCTCTCCCACAACTCTTGCGTTCGACTCTCTCACCATGGCATCCATAAACAGATTGAACGGCCATGTCGGAATCATACACACTGCCGTAGACTCGCCCCCGCCTGGAACCACTCATCCTCCTCTCGTCCATACAAATTCCACAATACTTCCTGCAGCTCTCCTCTCGCACCATATATTCGTCACGCGATCTACAGCCCAATCCAATCTTTCACTGTCCTCAGATCCGTATATACGCCATGAAAATCTTTTCTTTCAGTATTCTCGCCATTCCTGAAGTCTCGTTGTTCCTTCCTACTCTGGTGCTGTGTATATGCCACCACCCCCTCCATCGCCACTCCCCCGCGTTCAACTTGGCAGGTATATTCAAGTAACATATTTTTGTCATTTACATATATTGGGAAATATCTATACTGGATTTCCTCAAGGTCTGGCATGCAAAATCTTTATAGTTCGAGGGTCGTTCGTTCGTATTAGAAAAGGGGGATTATATTATCTTATATAACAATATAGCCTTATTATAGCTTGACCTACGATATTTATGGGAATCTATGGGAATTAGAATACGTTATAGCCACTTGTATGGATTACCCGTTATAATATGGGTCTTGGCTGCGGCAGATGTTTAAAGAATATAACACAATTATCTTTAAGACAAAACCTGCTACAGTAAACCCTCTTGTAGCGACGATTGTTAACTATATAACGAGCTTGTGGAACTGACGAAAGACGGCCCATCAGCGAACATTCAAGATGTGGTTTCTACAGCAGTGGTTTCTATACAGTCGTAATAATGTGGTTTCTATAATCATGTGGTCATGGTAACGTGGAGTTTATAACAATAGTCATAAGGTAATCATTTTAATGTGGTTTCTGTCACAGCATTTATCGTAATGCGGTTTCTACATTAACGTCCACTAATGTGGTTTCTTCGTGAGTAGGCATGACGCAATCATGATTTGGTTTCTACTGAAGTGTTCATTGTAATGTGATTTCTAACATTCATTATGCAATCATAAATATATTTTCTATATTGTTCATGTTTGTTACAACATTCTTTGAGTACGTAATAATGAGTTCTCTATTTCATAGTCCTTTGTAGTGGTTTCTACTGTCATTTAGTTTCCATTACATAAAAGATAATCATATTGTGGTTTCTGTGTCAGTATTCATTGTGGTTTCTCCTTCAACCGTCATTTGTAACGAGTCTCCCACAAGCTCTGCTGCTTCACCAATGTCTCTTGTTTCGGATGATGATCCGAACCGCTAATTGAATCCGAGAGGTTAATTAAGGAAAGTTTATGGCATTGTTAGGACAAGTTTGAGGTTTGTTAGAGAGGACTCGTGTGAGGCTTAAGCCGGGGTCAGGGCATTGGTTTGAATCAACTGCAAGTGAAGCAGTAGAGTTCGAATCATGGCCCAAGTGAAACGGTTGGTGTTCGAGTCACGGGGCGGAAGGAGGATTCGAATCAATCGCAGTCGAAGTAGTTGAGGATGAGGCTGTGGGGCTGAATGAGGGTTCGAATCGGGATCAAGTGAAGCATTTTTGGTTCTAGTAGTGGGAAGATAAGGGTTCGAATCGTCCCTCAGCGAAGCACTGGGGCATTAGAAGGTTCAAAGTATGTGGAGGATTTGAGGCTTCATGGGGTAGATTTTTTTATTTATAATTTTGGTGCAGCTAAATATGACTTAATATAGGTTTTTCTGGTTGTAAATGAAGAAATTGAGCGTAAACGCAGATTTGTGAGTTTTGATCCCTATAGACATTAGTGAATGATGTAGATTGCATAAAAGCTGCGGGTTAAATTGCTGTACAGGTTCAGCCATATATAGTCACGAGACATGCACAGATACATATCACAGGTATGTACACAAGTACATGCAATAAGAACACACCTACACTCGGTTACACATGTGTACGCAAATGCACGCACACACATGCATACACACACACACAAAACATGCACACATGCTTACAAACACACGCGCGCACATACACATGCATACACACACACACACACAGAGCGTCAAGAGGCGCTATCTCCCGTCCGAGGGCCAGACAATAGGGGTCTCATTCCTTCTGTTAACAGTGAGGAGGACACGAGACGTTATCGACCGTATATAAACGGTCACGGATGCTCCCGGCACGAAAGCTGAGCGGTGGTGCCTCCTCCTCCTCCCTGGCCCCATACCTCACTCACCCACCTACCCACCCTCCTCCCTCGCTACCAAGCGGAACACTTTCCTAACCTTGCTGTAGCCAACCTTGCTGTAGCCAACCTTGCTGTAGCCAACCTTGCTGTAGCCAACCTTGCTGTATTTCTGTAATTTGACGAGGCAGTGAGTTAATTGTTCTGCTCGTGGTGTAACTCCAGTGTGGGGTGGAGAGAGAGAGAGAGAGAGAGAGAGAGAGAGAGAGAGAGAGAGAGAGAGAGAGAGAGAGAGAGAGGTGTTACCGGGCTATGCCTGATTTTGAAGTTACACCGTGAGGGGGATGCGTCACCTTCGGCGAAGGAGAGTGAAGTCTCGTCCAAGAACTCCTTGCTTTAAAGGGGGTCCATCCTGCCCCTGCTGCTGACTGTAACGCAGGTTTGGGCTGCAGGAGGGAGCCACGAGAGAAAATAGATTCTAGGTCACATATGTATATATGCATACTATTTTCCAACAGTTTAGTCTTTTGAAAGTGTAAAATGGATCCTCCTTGCAGCGAGTAAACCTAGTCTTTATTTCCAAAAGGCCGTCCTTCACACAAGTGTAAAATTCGTGAGTGTTGCCGTGTGTGTGTGTGTGTGTCCAGCCATCATTGTCCGCTGATCGACTTAACGTAAACAGTGGATTCTTAAAGAGGCCCAGGGTGCTTAACGCCTTTCACTGGATGGGTTTGTCCTGTGTGAAAGGAAGATCTGATTAGAGAGAGAGAGAGAGAGAGAGAGAGAGAGAGAGAGAGAGAGAGAGAGAGAGACACACATCTCGTAATCCTATCAAAGAAAGGTTCATTCTGAGGGTGACCCATAAGTTTGCCACATTTTGTTTTTACCTGACCAGCGTAGGTTTTACCTACGCTGGCCTAGCGGGATCTGTACCTACCTTAAGAGTGCTTACGACGAATGGGAGAGAGAGAGAGAGAGAGAGAGAGTGGGGAAGAGGGGAGAGTAGTCAGTGTGAGAGTAGATGGTTGGGAGGGGAGAGGCTGTGGGAGCTTTTGTATACAGTGTCTCTTAACAGTCCCGACTCGTCTCGCTGGGATGTTTTCGTCCTTATATAGGCCTTTTATTATTTTTGGTGGGTGGTCTTGTACATGGCTTTATCACTTACCAAATGGCGTCCTAGCTACGTCTCTTCGTTGTATGTCAACTGACTTATATTTCTCGTGTCTCCCCTGATGTGATTATTGCACGAAAGTGCACTTGGGAACTTATCGTGTTTCATATTCCCCCTGACTCATAGGAATATATATATATATATATATATATATATATATATATATATATATATATATATATTTTATTTATTTGGCACCAAGATAGACGGAGTCCCAAGATGGAGGATCATGGGTAGGATGGATGTGATAGTGATGGAGTGGTTTGTGATGGTAGTGTTATGTTCAGTACAGTGATGGAGGTGTAGTGATGAACTTATGGTGGTAGGCATTGATGGAGGTATAGTGATGGTCGTACCGTCGTGCTCAATTGTCGTAGCGTCGTGTTCGAGGGTCGTACCCTCGTGCTCGAGGGTCGTACCGTCTTGCTCAAATGTCGTACCCTCATGTTCGAGGGTCGTACCGTAACGCTTGTAACACTACGCTTCCAGAAAACGCAAGGGTCTGTTCGTTACATTTGGAGTGAGCGAGTAACGAAGTAAACGAGTCGCAGTGACGGGAAGGCGTTTTAGGAATGACAACAACGTTACATACGGGGATTAACGAGATTTGTAGCGTAATAGTCCGATCAAAACAGATTTAGCCGTTTAAAGGTGGTGTTGCGTAACGCACAGGATAACGGATGGGAGTTAACGGTACAACGGAAGTGACGCTTCCTAGTCGGCGTAACGGGCGTCAGGCATCCAACAGAGCCTTAGTAACAGAGTCTTGTCGTGCAGAACAACAGAAGGAACCAACTGAAGACAAACAGGAGACTAACAGGAAAAAGATTGACAGGAAGGGACAAACAGACGATTAACAGAAAAGGACAAACAGAAGACGAACAGGATGGGACAAACAGAAGACTTGACAAAGGTAGGTTAAAGTCTAACAGGAGAGAACGGAGAGGAAAGGGCTGACAAACAGATAAACGGTAGGGCACTATGGGGAGCGAATGGATGGGAGGCGACCAACAGGAGGGGACCAACAGGAAAGGATTAAGATGAATCGTCTCGCCCACTGAACATATCACAACAGATGAATTCAAACATCTCAACATATCCTTTTTGAGTTCGCGCTCACGATTCGCCAAATTTGGCATATTTGGCGAACGTATATAACATTATGGCGGACTGGTAACCGTTGAGATGTCGACAAACTTCGCTATCTGTCGACTTTATAAACTTGGCGAATATATTTTCGCGTCATGGACCTTACGCTTTGTGATTTGTCTGGTATTTCTAAGAGTTGATCGCCAAATTATCTAAAGTTTTTGGAAGCACATTTAAACTTTGGTGTGATAAAGTTGCCTCCTTTTTGATAAGGTCAAATTATTTATGCATTAGAAAAATCTTAACTTTATTAGTATATAATGTTTAAAACAATTTGAACTATTTGATAGATTATTCTGATAAATCTAATCGATTGAGATAATCTAATTTGCGCATTTATATTATTCATCACACGGATTTACCTCCATGATGAACAGATGGGTTGACTGTGGACATATTGCCGCGACCAGAACTCTATCCTTTGTGGGCTTGACCCCTGGGCGGCCGTACGCGGTGCCTCACGTTCAGCAACGCTAGTTGAACGCTACACCACAAAGTCTATTTCACAGCTCCACTTTTTCTGTTCATAACCACTGGTTAAGTCGTAAAATTGTCGTTGTGAAAAAGATGTCTGTTACAGTGAGAGAATGTGTATCTAACCCTTCTCTCTGTCTCTCGTCCGTCACAGGACTGTGTGGGGTTTTGAGACTTGCAGTGGGTGACTATAGTGTCTATATTGCCATAGAACAGTTCTGATTAATTACTTGTAATCACTCGGTGTTGTAGAGTCGTTAGTGCCGTGGAGAAGCTTAGAATAACCGATTATCGTTGACGAATGACTTGTCAGTTGTGTCATTAAAGGCTGTCTGTAATGTTGGAGAAAAGGTGTAACTCGTACATTCCTAGGGAATGGAGTTTCGAACGGGTGTATGTCTAGCAAAGGATGGAGAATGTATGAGTACAGTGTTGTGGAGGAAGTTATGGCGATTATCTTGGATATGAGAGAGAGAGAGAGAGAGAGAGAGAGAGAGAGAGAGAGAGAGAGAGAGAGAGAGAGAGAGAGGAAGGGAACTCCAGATTAAGAAAAATTACCACAGTATGACGGGGAGAGGAACGTGTACCTGCCAGTGGTCAGTGGAGAGCAGTTGTGATTGGTCAGTATTAACGTCATAGGATGAAGGCTGATCATGATTGGTTAGTTTCATTGGTGATCTGGCGCGTCCGTAACATGTGCCAAAAAAGATTTTTTGTTTTTCTGAAGGGAAAAAAGTTGCCAAAGCTTTAGCATCTGGGAACTTTCAAGCAAAATGACTGGTTTGTTTACTGTTGCTTGCCCACACTGTGTACGGCGGTGTACGACCCTTGAGCACTACGGTATACGACCCTTGAGCACGACGATGTACGAACCGTGAGCGCGACTGTATACGACCCTTGAGCACTCATGGGTCGTACTGTCGCACTTAAGGTTCGCACTGTCATAATTAAGGGTCGTACCGTCGTGCTCAAGGGTCGAACCGTCGTACTTAAAGGTCGTACTGTCATACTTAAGGGTCGTACCGTCGTACTCGAGGGTCGTTCCGTATTGATCAAGTGGTTATGGGAGAATTCCAAGAAGAAACACGAGGCCAAAAATCTTAAATAAGAAGATATAAAAATTTTCGTACCACAAGTAGCCATCAATTTTGTTTACAAATTATTTCCAGCAGATAATATTTATTCCACGATCAGAAACTTATTTTGTTTGATAACTTTACGATCTTGGTTTTTATGACGTTCTCAGTTTCAATTTATCCTAATTTATCATTATTACTACTATCATTATTATCTATTTGTTAGAACAGAAAACGGGCTCTCGATAACAACTTGGCACTATCAGCTTCCACTGTTTCCAGCTGTTAATGTGAACATCAGCTGACCCAGGAGGTCAACACAGGAGGTTGGGACCAATTTAGGGTTTGTAGGTCTTTGGACTTGGCAGTATCTTGAAGTAGACAGTTTAAGAATCGTTCCTGAAGTGAGAACGGTCCTAGGTTACGAATGACGTCATTCTTACGTCACTAGTGTGGCGTGCTGGGTGACCACTGTCCTCCTCATGAACATGGAGGCAGAGAATGGGTGGGTCAGGGGCACTGCTACCAGTAGAGTTGGATGCCAGTTCGATACGAGTACCAGGGGCTGCTAGTACCAGTACCAGGGGCTGCTAGTACCAGTACCAGGGGCTGCTAGTACCAGTACCTTACGAGATGGTAACGTTATGATCATGTACAAGTTTTATCAAAGGCAAAAACAACGGCGTCAAGCACAACGTTCCCTAGGGAGAGGGGCTGCGCCAAAGGCTGCGCAACGTGACCAGTCGGCCCTGATCGGCCCAGGGACACGGGTCTCAGGGGCACGCCGCCCCTCCCCCCTGGGTAAACTCAACCCCCTCCCCACCTTGCCGGGTTCTGGTCCCACCCGCATGACGTCCCCCTCCTCCTCAGCGACGCCGTGGAGGCTGACCGTCAAGTTCCACAAGCTGACCTTTGGTCCAAGGCCTCCCAGCCGCAAGGGTCCTGCCTTGGCGCACCACCCACCCGTGACAGGGATGAACACCAGGCCAGCAGTACCTCCCTGGGCTGACCGTCAACCCAGAGCTGGCTGAACACGGTCACCCACACCGTCAACCCAGAGCTGGCTGAACACGGTCACCCACACCGTCAACCCAGAGCTGGCTGAACACGGTCACCCACACCGTCAACCCAGGCTGAACACGGTCACCCACACGCGTTTCATCTCGACCTCGCTCGAGGAACAGGTTCTCGTCCTGGGTCAGCCAGGTTCGTCTGTCTCTCGCACACGGGCGCCACCCTCCGTCAGATATCATTTACCAGTGTCGTCCATGAAGACTACCTTCCTCCCCCCCCTTGGAGTTGACCAACGCCCGCTCTGGAGACGCGTAAATACCCAACACGCATTTGTCATATGATTATTTCCCTCCCTTCTGGGGAGTCGAGACAATTAACGGGTCGACCCACCAGCAGTACACTGCGTTAGGTTAGGTTTGAGCATAAAGGAGCTCACAAGTCTAAAAGTTTGTCTGGGTACCGAGTCCTGCTCCTCCGGATCGCCTCCCGGAAGGGTTCAATTTGTTAGCAACTACTTCTGCTGTCCGTCCGTCCGTCCAGCGAACTCCGGAGGACGAAGGACTCGCCACCTTCCTGTCGCAGGTGATTGGTATGTGGTCATGTTGAGCAGTACTGCGACACCGTAAACATACGTACGTGTTGTCCTGGCAAGCACAATTCCCGCATCTGGAAATGCAAGCACGAATTCATCCAAGCTGCGCTGGAATCGAATCTTATAGAGATATTTATAATATTTCCAGGTCAGTGCCTTATGAAAGGGACTTTCCGTTTGGACTGGATGTGCCAAAGAAACCCCATCGCATGTGCACCGATCATCGACCACACATTCTGCCAGTTTCAACATCACGACCATTCTCTTTGCTTCGACTTCAAATATGATAAGAACAGTCAGTAATAAAACAATGCCATCCACCACAACAGTTATAGATGTCGTTTCCAAAACAACTTTGCATTTCGGCCCCACAAAGCAAGCCTGCACCTCGGCCACAGAACAGCCTTGCACCTCAGCTCTTAGAACATCGCTATACCACACAGCGATCAAACCCAAGACGTTCAACATACGCCCGTAACCAGTCCGCCAGAGCCGATGCAACTGGTTCCTCAAACTCTCTTCTTAACAGCAAGGAAATTGGTCTACCTGACACCCGGACCAATCAGGACGATGGCTGGCGCGACTGCTCAGGCCAAGCCACCACGTCTGACGTGCCGGAAACAATTGGCGGTTCCCATCAATGACAGGGCACAGGGTAAGCAGGTCATTGAAGGTCGCCTGTAATTCGCGCGGAATCTGACGGAGAAAAATGAATGACCTCGTACTTACACTCTCTCTCTCGAAGTCGACATTTCTTGTACCTCATGTTTACTGGGATACCTTAAACCACCCCTTAACCAGCCCTAGGGGAAGGGGGGGGGCCATATAGTGTCGTGTGAGGCGCGGGTTCTACTTAAACTTTACCCACCAGGGTCGCATGACCGTCACCCATACAGGGGTAGTATTACCTGGCAGGTTTAAAAAATGAATAGAAGTAGTGGTAATGTGGTATTATCATATTATTGCTCACGGTAAAGTCACGATCTATATAAAATCCTCCTCCTCCTCCTCCTCCTCTGTGCTGCGAGAGGCTTTCACTCTGGTTTCTAGTGGAACGGTAATTGGTCTGTGGGCCACTAATTCTTTAGTTCGTATCGCCAATGATTTACGATATATATATATATATATATATATATATATATATATATATATATATATATATATATATATATAATCGTTACAAGACAACTTAGAGACTTGGATCTTGAGTAACAATTGTACAGTTAAGTGAATGGTAACATTATCTAAATTTACTGGAAGAATATACTGCCACGTATATAATGTAAAGAAATATGTAGATACAAGGCAACTTTTCCTAAAAACGAATACGTTTTCCAGATGCAACTTTCATAATGTAGTCAGATGCATAGATATAAAACGATGAAATACATTGAAAAATTAACGTCTTAGAATCATATTTCATCAAAGAATATCGTTTGGGCCCATTTTCTTTGAAGTATTTTTTTTTTTATCACTGTAGATCAACTTTCCATATTTTATATTGTCATTAGTTTGTCATAAGCGTTATAGATCGTTTGTTGCTTTTAAAAGAAATAAATTTGACTTACAACTGAGATATGAGGTCTGGTTAGTGGCTGTTAGATTTACATATATAATTATTTTTTCTTAATTACTTTATATCATTCAGTTTACGGGTATTTAAGATCTTGCATATATTATGACGAGACGGCTGGGTTTCGATACATTTAGCCAGTTTATATGTTCATTAAACTGATGTTTCGTTATTAAACTGTTTCGTTGTACACGTGTGTGTGTGTGTGTGTGTGTGTGTGTGTGTGTGTGCTGAAATTTTGGACCCGCCAGGTAACCCGAGCGTGAGGGGTGTGCACTGTGCACCCTGTGCCATCATGACTCGTCGTACCCACGTGCGCGCGCGCGCGAGAGGCCGCGGCTTCTGAATGAGACGCGTTAACGACGGACCACAGACACAACCAGCCGTTCCTCGTAGATCTACAGGGCACCAGCACCCGTGTGCCGTAACTTCAGTGTAACATGAAACAAAAAAAGACTTCTTTCTGATCGTGGCTCATTCACGGGTCGCCCAGAGTCGAGCATGGCATGGGTTCGAATCGTGGTTGCGGTAGTCGGCCCACAGTCCACCCAGCTGTTCATCCACTCCTAGGGGTTGGTCGATAAAATAGGTACCTGGTTCAGGCTAGAGTAATATATATATATATATATATATATATATATATATATATATATATATATATATATATATATATAATAGGATGACCTTGATCAGGGCCTCAGATGCCCGTGTCGTCTCAACCAACATTAAAAACTTCTAATAGTGTATCATCATACACCTCGCTCTCCCTCATGATCATACAAGTCATACACCAGAGTATAACCTCACCGAAGGCCCAGCCATCACCCACGGGCCTCATACACTGGAGAGGAACATAACCCAAGAGGTTGTATGTTGGTGTATTCCTAGTTTACCTTCACGTGGGAGACGTGATGTATAACCTAGGACTGACGACATGAATAGGTCACAATCCCTCTCTACCCCACGCGTTCTGGGTGGGGGGGTCACAGAGGGGAGAAAGGGGGATGTTATGGTGAGGGGTGATTCGGGAGTTATGGTGCGGACGGGGGGGGGGGGGTGATGATGAAGATTGTGGTGGGGTGAGGGAGTCATGGCGGGGTGAAAGATGGAAGTTGTGGTTAGGGGTGATGGGAGATTAGGGTTGGTGGTGTGATGGGGGGTTATGGTGGGGTGATGGAGGTCATGGTGAGGGAGAAGGGAGGTGAGGTGGGGTTGCGGAGAGAGAGAGAGATCGAGGACGCTACTTTGCTCCCACCACCACTACTCCTCCCCAGTACATCCTATTCCCCCATCTCCCCACCACCACTTCACAACTCGTCACGCTTTGACCTCTTCCACGGGACGCGAAGGTCGAGAGAGAGAGAGAGAGAGAGAGAGAGAGAGAGAGAGAGAGAGAGAGAGAGAGAGAGAGAGAGGTGTCATCATAGATCATGTATTCCAGTAAGGCGACTCCCTGGGTGAGGCAAGATGGGTCGCTTAGTACACTGGTCTCCCCAGGCTGGGGAGAGAGTGAGGCAGGGGAGGAGTGAGGAGAGGCATGTCTGGGTGGGGGAGGGAGGCAGAGGGGGGGGGAACATGGGGGGTACATGCGAAGGTTAGATAAAAGGAGACCTGGTGACCCATGACCAGGTTATCTCCATTCTAAGCTCTTTTTTTTTTTTGTAGAAAACAATATAAAGCACATGACTCCTCCCCCACCTTCGCCTGGGGCGCTGAATAGCCTTAGAACTATCGCCAGTGCTTGGTTTTATAAGCCTAAATTCTATAATCCAATCCACTCCACTCCTTCGTCTCTCCCTCTGGCTCAACGGCCGGCAGGACAAGAAAAAGATGAAATATTAAATAGTATACTGCCATGGATGTTCTATAGGAAGATGTAACGAAAAAAAAAATTCTCTCATGGTGCAAAAGGGCATCGTTGAAAATGCCATATCTCGTTGCAAGATAACTTACTGATAACAGTTATCACTGAAGTGTTTTGTCTAGCCTTGCAACGAAGGGTTTGACAAATCCTTGCATGTACATAGCACCATCTGGGAGTGGTTTATTTCCATGTTGTACCATCTGGTGGGGCAGGTGGTGGGAAGCAGCCACCGAGCACAGAGGTATATTGTCTGTACTACCACCTCACGCCTCCCCCTTGGGTGTCGGGAGGGTTAAAATGACGGCAGGGCAAGTGAGCCAGCACTTCAGTAGTTGTCAAGGGTCACTCCTGTGGCCCCAGGTAACTCTTTTACTCTCTCTCTCCACCTCCTCCCACATCCGTGGTGATGGTCTGCTGGTGCTACTGGTCCTGGCTTGCAGTCCACAACCCTACAACTTCTACCATCTCACAACACACACGATACTTAACATGTAACTCACACACACACACACGAGACTCTGTAACTCTACATTTTCCTACGTTGAGCGCAACGCGCTAGCCCTGCCTTTCGACCAAAATGTCGGCGTGAGGAAGTAAATACATTACAGCTGGAAAAAAAGGGAGAGGAGAGAGAGGGGGGGGGGGGGAGAGAACGTTAGGGAGAGGCAGGGAAAAAAGGAGAGGCAGGGACACAGGTAGGGAGAGGTAGAGAAAGAGGAAAGGCAGGGAGAGGGACAGGTAGGGAAGGGACTTGTTTACGTTACGAAGATGTATGTGCTTAGAGAGAGAGAGAGAGAGAGAGAGAGAGAGAGAGAGAGGTATATCCTCCTCTCCCCCGCCAACACACACACAGCTCGCGCTAAGCTAGGTCGCGGGTCGTGGCTGGTTGAGAAGCGTGTGAGGTAGGTGGGTAGGTGGGTAGGTAGGTAGGTATGTAGGCAGGCAGGCAGGTAGGTAGGTGGGTGGGTGGGTGGGTTGAGCAGCAGCAGCAGCAGCGGGGAGACGAGAGTGTACCTCCCCCCCGCAGGGTCAGTATCGTGCCAGCCACTGACGAGGACGGTGCTGTCGCTCTGTGCTCCCTGAGTCCCCACACCCCAGCCGAGCCCATCCTCACTTAACTCCGGGTCGATCGCTCGGCACAACCCCAATGCTTGCTCGACCTGTGCTTTTAACACGGATCTCTCGTCGACCTCCTACGGTAGTCGACCCCCGCCGCTCCGAGGACTTTCCCCAGTGAATATATTTTCCCCTTCGAAGGATATTTTGTGTGCGTGGTTGTCCACAGGAGCGACCCCCCTACACGCGCACACACACACCTCTCTCTCTCTCTCTCTCCTTCCTCCGTGCATCGCCGTCGGTGCCTGCAGAGCTCCCGTCGGTGTCGTCGACGCAGGTACAGGGAAGGTGGTGTTCTGGAAGGAGCAACAACCCTTCCAGTGAGTACGGGAGGCCGAAGCGTACTGGAAGCCCGATTTCCCCCCCAAATTTCCAGAAATGAACGGAATTTGGAACAAATGAATGTGGACGGTTTTTGTTGATCCGTATGTGCCAGGGTTGAGTGCAACTGAGGAAGGACCCCATATATATTTTTTTTTTTTTTGGAACCAAGCGAAGGTAACTGACCTCTGACCTGACGCGACACCTGCCTTTGAACCGTGGGTGTAACAGAGACGGTAGTTTCGTTCTGCAGGTGTTCAGTAACAGGTGAAGGTGGTCGAGTGGACTCCGCCTTTCAAACAGGTGTATCGTGTGTGTATGTGTCACCTGGGGTGGGGGGGAACACACACCTGTCCCTACTTCGAGTTGGTGAGGCAAGACTGTCTCTATTTTTACCCAGCATTGCCACCGGTCATCAAGGGGGACCCCGAGTGCCATCTAAACCTCTGGATAAAACAGTGCACTACATCGTCTTCAGGAAGCACTATCTCATGAGAAGGTTCTTTAAATAAATGAGTGGTGCAACACCTCGTAAGAGAGAGATCCAAAGCTTACGTTGTGACTTTTCACAGAAGGCGTCTTGAGTTGGTGAAAACTTTTTTTTTTTCGGAGACAAATGCTGATAGGAATTCGTTCGAGCAACATTGATGCATATGTGACATGAATGATGAATGATTCGTTGAAAATTGATCATTGAAAACCCACCTTTTGACGAACGACATTGACTGGAAAATAGTGAGATTATTTATTGTACAACAGAAGGCCAACGGTAAACGGAAGCTGTAAGGGAAATTCCGATAGTGTGAAATCCGGAACTAACTGCACGATCCATTCTGTGCGACGGTGAACCAAAGTCTCGCATCGAAGAAGCTTCGAAATATAATCGACGCTGCTTCGGTGAGGTCGAACCCAAACATCCGAAAGACAAGACATTTCAGGACCCACTCCTTCCTTCATCCATTGTCTTGAGGGAGTCCAACCACCACAAGTCTCCTCCCACCACCACCACCACAACCTCCATCATCATCATCTCCAGCACCACTACCACCACCACCATTACCACCACAACCACCACGACGGCGGTGTTTGTGCCTGTGTGCGCGGCGACCCCGGTCCCATCCGCTACCTTCGTCATGGAGGCCGCTACAGGCGCCCCTCAAGCGGCCCCGCTCCCGGAGGGCTCCACCGTCGATGCCCTCCACCAGGAGAGGATGGAATACATCAGGCAGCTGGTACAGGAGCGGGAAGCCCTGGCCACCAGCTCCCCTGGCTGCGACGTCGCCAGGAGACTGATTGAACAAGGTGGGGTCCAGAGTTCGATGTTTCGTTAGGGAAGAGGAGGGGAAGGGAGGGGGGGGTGGGGTCCAATTGGTTCCCTCTCCTGGGGTGAGACTGATTGAACAACTGAGAGGCTTCTGTTTCAGTGGTTCGCTAGGGGGGGGGGGGTAGGTGGTTCACTCTGTACCCAGTGTGTGTGTGTGTGTGTGTCTTCTATAGACCCCCACTGATGAAATGGAGGTTGTGTCAACGCGATTCTCCAGGAGGGGGGTGAGAATTCGTATTTATTTATTTTTTTTTCTTAAGTTGCGACTCCTCGAACGAAGCTTGTGAGGTATGGAGGGTTCGTTACGGGTTCATATCCTTCCTAGTGTGTGTTCGTTTACCGTAACCCAGCCTTGTTGAGGAAGGGAAGAGAGGTTCAGGGTTCATGGATGCGTTCCGATTCATTTGCTTCGTCAGTACGCTACATGGATACGTGGTTCACTGATCAGGGTGGAGTTCAGGAGACATTTATCTCGTTACGGATCGTTCACTGGTTTGTGTTCGTCTTCCCCCGTTAACTGCAGTGTTTCTCAGGGCGAGACAAATTGACGAACAAGGTCTTCCGGGGGTTCACAACTCTTGTTGTGGTTTGTGTTTTGTTTTTTTTCGCTAGGGTTCAGTGTTGCTGCTGTTGCATACGGCGGTGCGTTTGACCTGGAGCAGCATGGGGGGGGGGGGGGGGGGGGGAAGGGAGATGCGCTAGAGTGACATCTTCGTTCTGCGCCGTAGCGAGGGGGAGGGGGGAGGAGGGGGGGGGACATCATCTCATCATCCTGTTGCGACAAAAAATGTAATGATAACGGAAGATGGTCTTTGCTCTCCGTCTTGAGTATGTTACTCGCTCAGAGGGGTGACGTCGTCCCGCTTCGAGGGTGACGTCCCTCAGTTCGAGGGAGACATCGCTCGCCTCGAGGGGTAACGCCATTCACCTCGGAGGATGACATCACACACTTCAAATGGGTGACATCGCTCTCCACTTCACGTGTGTCATTTAGGGTGACCTCATCGCCTGTTCTCGAGCATCAACCACCGTGACGTATCTACTCCTGAGGACGACTTCACCGAGTACCTGTCCATTACGTCAGAGTTCTCTCAAATGATGTTCTCAAGTCTGACATCGCTCTGCTTGTAAATGTATAAAGGATCACTAGAAACCTTGGATGGCGCCACCGGTCATGTGTTCGTGAGCAGTGTTGCTGTTCTCGAGGGTGACGTCACTGCCCACGCATGATGCCAAACGTTCATGAACATTGTTGTTGTAGAGGGTGATGTCGGAGGGTGATGTCAGTACGCTCCGCGAACACTGCGCCAGCCTCCCCCCCTCCCCCTCCCCCAGCCATTTGCCGCGGGGAGTACGGTAGGGTAGGGGGGGGGTGACATCACATGAACATGAGAGGATGTATCCTGGTAGTCCCCCCCCCCCCCTCTAACAAGGGAGGGATGTCACCGATGCCCGAGTGCGTGCGTGCGTGCGTTCGCGTTCTCAAGCGTGACTTCTACTCGGGGACGTGATGTCATCAGCGAGCGGCCTCGAACGCGATGTCTGTCCTCCTCGAGTGTGACTTCATCTCTCTCGAGGATGGACTCTGCGCTCCTCCAGCTCTACTTCTCTGGACTACACCGTGACGTCACGGTCCTGGGGTGTGACATCGTTGGTGATGTCGAGCGTGACGTATCCGTCCTCGAGCGAGACGCCATTGTTCTTGAGCGTGACGTTATTGTTCTTGAGCGTGACATCATTGTTCTCGAGCGTGACGTCATTGTTCTCCAGCGTGACCTCTCTGATCTCTACCGTGACATCGCCGGAACAGCGTGACTTCAGGTCCCTCGACCCTGAAGTCACAGTGGTCTTGAAGCTTCGAGAAAGGATGTCAAGAGTCACAATCTATTGCGTATATATCTATCACGAGTCACAATCTATTGCGTATATATCTGTCACGAGTCACAATCTATTGCGTATATATGCGTCTGTGAAAAGCTAATTTCAAATTGATTTTTTCTTTCATATATATATATATATATATATATATATATATATATATATATATATATATATATATATTATATGAAAGTGCATTTGAACGCGCACCTTCATAGACCATATAAACCTCCAACATCCAGGATTGAGAATAATTTTGATCTATCGTTTCATTATCTATCTCTACTTGAGTTTTTGTAAACAATCTAATTCATCGAAATGGTCATCTGAATATCAATATGTAAGGTGAGATAAACTGAATGGTTGATAAGATTTGCATAATGAACTGGTCTTATTTTCTTCTGATATCAGATCCGTTGCCTTTATGTCCACTTGCCTACACTGAAGAGGCTCAAAATATATTATTTACAGTAGAAAAAAAACGTTTGTAAACATGCGATCAAAGGAGGTTGACTATTGAATATATATATGTAAAGAAAAATGAAATATTTACGTTAGAGAAGCGGCGTGTGAATTGCTGTATTGAGAATATATTGTGTAAAATGCTGATGGTAATTAAGACATGTACGAATGACGTAAGATATGAGACAGCTTAGTGAAACATTGAAAAAAATTTTTTGTCAGTTTGTGAAAGGTCATTTTCTTTATATATATATATATATATATATATATATATATATATATATATATATATATATATATATATATATATATATATACATGTTCGTTATATCCTGCGTTAGCGCTAGGAGCATGCAAATGCCACATTCGTTCACACTCAGTCTCTAGCTGTCATGTGTAACGCACCGAAACCACAGCTCCCTTTCCACATCCAGGCCCCACAGACCTTCACATGGTTTACCCCTGACGCGTCACATGCCCTGGTTCATTAGCAACTTTTTTCCAATTCAGTCTATCCTTTGCACACCTTTTACCCCCCTCCATGATCAGGGTCCGATCATTCAAAAATTTACACACACACACACACGTACGTCCATATATGCATAATGTGTGTAAAAGTCATCTTAAGATCATTATTGCCTTCGAACGACCTTTTTTTTTTTTTTACCTTCCGATCTCTACAGACCCCCCTGTTGTACACCGTGATGTAAACAGGAGGGCGTTGATGTTGGGTGTTTGCTTGTGGGGTAAACAATGGTTCCCCCTGAGCCATAGCCTCGGGTCCCGAGCATTTAAAACTTTCTGATGAAGACCCATTTATAGTGCACCCCTCTAGCTTGCCGTGTGTGGATATATATATATATATATATATATATATATATATATATATATATACATTGTGGAAATGATCACTATTGAGCGCGTGATCGAGTTAATTCCTTTTAATCCACGGGGAAATGAAACTCTAAGTTCTCAAGTATATCAACTGAGTCATGTCTTATTTCTCCCCTGATGATGTGATCAATACACGAAAGTGCACTTGGGAACTTACCGTTTCCTTTTCCCCGTGAATTAGTATATAATGTATATCTTTTTCTTTTCTTTCAAACTATTCGCCATTTCCCGCATTAGCGAGGTAGCGTTAAGAACAGAGGACTGGGACTTTAAGGGAATACCCTCACCTGGCCCAATTCTCTGTTCCCTCTTTTGGAAAATTAAAAAAAAAAAAACCGAGAGGGGAGGATTTCCAGCCCCCCGCTCCCTCCCCTTTTAGTCGCCTTCTACGACACGCAGGGAATACATGGGAAGTATTCTTAATCCCCTATCCCCAGGGATAATAGTATATATATATATATATATATATATATATATATATATATATATATATATATATATATATATATATATATATATAAACACGACAGTACACAAAGGTCGTACACCATCCAGTGTGACGTAATAGTGAATCTTAGTCTTCGTCACTGATCAAGCCAACTGTTGTGCGCTGCGGGGTGCATGTCTGCCTGTCAAGGGTAGTGGAGGAAGAGGGGGTGTGGGTGGGTGGGTGGGTGGGTGGGTGGGGAGGATTTCTTAATGAACCCACCGCCCTCATGCGTGACCACGTCCTGGGACATCCCACTGATGTCCCAGGCCCTGTGTCCTATCCTAGGATGGCCAGAGTCAGGCTGAAGCTCATAGGTTTTTTAATAGATACGTACACATTGTTCGAAACCATCCTATGTAAAAAAAAGAAAAAAATTTTCTCCAGGAACTACGTGTCAAATGTTTTACAGCATCCTGCAATAAAAAACGTGTGTAACGGTTGCAGTCCTTCCTGGGGGAAAAAAAAATAGCCAGTAGGTCAGTAGGTTTTTTTTTTTTTCCCCAGACAACACGTCGCTCCTGTACGCTTCCCATGGTAGTAAAAAAAGAGGGTGGGTCATAGATGCTATACATAGGATGAACGAGGATGAATTAATTTTTTTTCCTAACGGGTATATAAAACACGGACGTTTCTATGGTTCTTTGACCGTACTGGGAAGAGAATAAATTCTCGTTTAAGTATAGATTTATTCTGGTGATACGTGAGTTAGATAAATGTACAGTTATACAACTCCTTTTACTGAAGATTTATTGTTGTATTTCCCAATACAAGATGACGAAGGATTAAGAAAACTTATATTACAGAAAACTGGGATTTAAGAAATTTGTTAGAGAAATAATGGGAATTTGTTTCACACTTGTCCCCCTAAACAAACACGTGCATACATACGTACAGACACGCACACGTACACACTTACACGTACACACACACACACACACACACACGTACACAGACGTACACACACACGTACACCTCTGGCCAGCTTTCTCCCCGGTTCACCAGGCCAGACAGGTTACATAACACTTGTAAGAATAAGTAAGAACTTGCTGCCACAAACAGCCCGGCGGACCATCATCAGCGGGCAGGTTCCCTGGGGCAGGGGGGGGGGTGTTGCTGAGTCACACACCCTCGGAGCTGCGCGGGTAGAGAGGAGACCCTGTGACCTGCGTAAGGTGTACGCGAGGCAAGCAAGGGATCCTCCAGCCAAATGGAAGGTGATATTTGTATTAATAATACGATCGTACTGACTCTCACTGACTCTCCCCTACTCTCACTGACTCTCACTATTTCCTACTCTCACAGACTCGCATCGACTCTGACGTACACACTCGCACAGAGACGCGCGCGTGCGCACACATTCACACACATACGCAGGCACTCGAACACACGCATTCTCAAACACACGCATTCACACAGGCAAACACCGCTCCCTTAAACCTTAAGGTAGGCTTGCCCACGTAGCTACATGTGTATATGGGTTAAGACTTTAGGAAACCAGTTTAGCAGATATGGCGGGGTTTTTTTCTTCTTTCTAGCGAAGGTTTTGTTCAAGATTGATCGGAAGGTGAAACTGAGCCAAAGGTATACAGATGGGGTAAGGTAATGGGGAAGGGGATGGGGGTGGGTTAGTGATGGATTTGCATGTATAGCTCTGGGTTTGGTGGTGTTTGTGTTGTAGTGTTTGTGTGTGGATTTTCTCTTGTCTGGATATAGGATTGGCTTGGTTGTGGATGTTTGGATATAGGGATGTGTGTTTAGATAGTGTTTATACATAGTGGTAGATATATTGCAGTTTGCCTGTAATGTACGTGTTTGTTTCTGGTGTGTTTGTTTTGTGTGTGTTTGCCTGTACTGTGTGTGTGTACAGTTTGGGTGTTTGTGTTTGTCGACTGTCATGCATGTGTTTGGCTGTCAGTTTGACTGTGTTTGTTTTTATTGCTTCCCTGTTCTCTCTCCTTTTCGTACATAATGTTGTGCGGTTAGTAGGGAAGATTAGAAAGCTCACGAGGGAATTTATTTCTATTGTGTGATTCGTGTGTGTGTGTGTGTGTGTGTGTGTGTGTGTATGATCATGTCATTCGTGCGTACAGCCGTGCATTCATCATTCGTCGCCATGTATGATCGTGTCATGTATGATGGTATTGTGTTCTTAATGTATGCATAGCTGTGCAGGCTTTCAATTGCATCATGCATTCCTGTGTACATAGATCTGTACATGAATCATTGTCGTACTTGTACAACCCCCCCCCCCCCCCCACACACACACACACACCAGGACGCCTTCCCTGAACAGGGATCCTGCAGCTTCAAGGCTGCGCTACTTACAGTAGCAGGGAATGGATGGACTCTTTTGGGCGTGAAAAGTTTCTCTTGCTAACCTTACGTGAGCAGACGATGATACAGCGGTCGTACCGTCGTGGTCGAGGGTCGTACCGTCGTGCTCGATGGTCATACTTTCGTGCTCGATGGTCGTACCGTCGTGCGCGGGGGTCGTACCGTCGTGCGCGGGGGTCGTACCGTCGTGCTCACGGGTCGTACCGTTATCATATATATATTTTCTCGCGTTTTTTCATAATTTTTTTCTTTTGACTTTAAAATTTATTACCATTAACATTTCCATGATGAATCGTATAACACACGCTTTTTTTGTTCTTATTTTACGCTTTCCTGGGTAGATCTTGAAAGCAGAACAAGAGAATGTGTAAAACTCTCTCTCAAGCGAATCGAACCCGCAACGTTCAGTTTAGAACTCCACTGATGGGAAAGTTGGCGAAATATTTTAGGAAAACTGTCATTCCGACAGTCGTCCCGGCATTAAATGCTTACATGAGCATTTAAATTAATGGCGCAGTGGTCTGTATGGGACTCCACCCCTACACTACTACGTTTTAATTCCACATTTAAGGGCTTTGTTCATTGTTCTTCTGTGTATTATTATTACCTTATTAATCATTATCTTGTTACTTTTATTTTATTACTTATTATTGCCTTATCACTATTATCTTTGTGAATACCTTCAGTTTCTTGTTAGTTACAAATAGAATACAAGAGGGTATTGGAGATCGTGTGTGTGTGTGTGTCTGTATTCTGGCTGTAAAGCTGGCATACATGCTAATGTATTCATGGGACAGGACTAATTGGTTCTCTAATTGATTCAGTAAAGTGCACGAGGAAGGGGGGGGGAGAGAGAGAGAGCCAGGGAGATGGACAAGAGAATAGAGAGTACCTACGAGTAGCTGTAGCCAGAGAGGCAGGGGTTTAGCGCGTAGTGT